>NC_134694.1:93815882-94033382 GCF_050947455.1 Rhinoderma darwinii
CTTTACTACATAATGTATGACACACAGAAAGTTCAAAAATGCAAGACATCAATTTGTGGTAGTTAATGTGTAGTAGTTAACCTTCCATCTTGTGTTTAAATACACACTTTTTTTTTTAACTATGAACTTGTAGTTCTTATATAGAGTTATTTACTCTACAGATAACATCTATAGTTATCTACTTTACAGGAACTCGCTAATAAGCAAGTAATCTCTGTGACTACATTTGGGTAGGTACTTAAAGGCTTTCTATACAAATATGACATTGTTTTCAGTAATGTGCGCAACTATACTGCTCACGCGTTTTAATATACACAATAGATTATTGAGAGTTGCTTTGAGGGGCAACCATGAGGAGGAAGTATTGAGACCATAAACACTATGTACATAGCTGATTCAATGCTTGCAGTTCTAAGGACGGAGCTGCTACATGAAAGGGTTTTCCTACTATTAACAATATTTGCCTATCCACAGTACAGCTGTTAACCCCTTAACGATGAGCGATGGATATATCCGTCGCAAGCAGGTGTCAGTTACCGCATATTGATGGATATATCCGTCACTCTGATCGCATGGGTACTGCCAGTGTACCCACGCGATCAGCAGGAGGAGCACGGCTGTTATACACAGCCTGGCTCCTGCTGCAACTGCCGGAATCGAAGTGCACTCCTATTCCGGCAGTTTAACCCATTAGATGCCGCTGTCAATAGCTACAGCGGCATCTAATGTGTTTTACTGAGGGAGGGAGCTCCCTCTGTCACCCCATCGGCACCCCAGCAAAGACATCACGGGGCACCGTTGGGTTTCCATGGTAGCCAGGGACTTAACAAAGGCCCCAGGTCTGCCGGAGGCATGACCTAATAGATTGCCTGTCAGTTTTACACAGACAGGCAATAATGCTTTGGTATACTAAGCTACCAAAGCATTATAGAAGTGATCAGCAGATTGCATGGTGAAGTCCCCTAGTGGGACAAAAAAAACCGATATCTAAAGCAGTTAAATAAAGTTTATGAAAAAAAATTAAAGAAACCACTTTTTTCCCCAAAAAGTGGTTTTATTTGGTAAAAGTGTAAAAGAAAAACAAAACATATACACATATATTATATCGCTACATCGACGGAAAAATAAAAACGTTACGGCTCTTGAAATGCGGTGATGCAAGTAATGTTTTTTTAAAAAAGGGGTTTTATTTTGCAAACGTAGGAAAACATAAAACTTTTACATATTTAGTATCATATTTAGTATCCCCATAATCGTGCCGACCCATAGAATAAAGGTAACATGTTATTTATTCTGCATAGTGAACGGCGTAAATTTATAATGTGAAAAACAATGCTGGAATAGCTGATTTTTTTCAATTCTTTCCTAAAATAAAGTTAATAAAAGTTAATCAATATATTATATGCACCCAAAAATGGTGCAATTGAAAAATACAACTCGTCCCGCAAAACACAAGCCCTTATACAGAATTTTAAAAAAGTTACGACTCTTAGAATGCAACAGTGAAAAAACAAAAAATAATCCTTGGCCATTAACACGCAAAATGGCCTGGTCAGTAAGGGGTTAAAGAGCACCTGTCAGGTCTCCTGACAAGTCTGTTTTAATAAATATTTGCATTTCGCATAAAAAAATAATGCTGGAGTACCTTTCTCTGAACTCTGCGTTATGCCATTCCTCTGTTATTCCTCCTGAAAATTAATAAATAAATTGACAACTGGTGTTACCATTCCTCGTGTCAATGGTTTTTCTCCCTACAGGCAGTTTGAGTTTGTGTAGGGACTTTGGAAATTACCTATTGTCATGCTGTCAATACTTCCACATTGTTATTTCATGGGGAATACAAACTTTCTAAAGCAAACATGTCACTTTGGACAATCCCTACTTGTTAGAAGGGTTCCTTGGCAATAGGCTGATCACAAAGTGTCCCTCTTCTAGGAACCCAGTGGTCATCTGTTACCTGTGGGGAAACCTGGCAGTAAGTGTTCAGTTTTGCTGCAGCACCACCACAGGAAAATCTAAGTATTGCACAGTGCCCATTCAAATTAATTATTAGTTTGTCTGTATAACACAGGTCAGGACAGGTTGTAATCGCTCTCAACTCTGGCCAAGAGATGAGAATCCCCCCCCCCCATCCTTTATAAACTCAAAATTCCCTAACCGAGTATATAAAAATGGGTTTTCTAAACTAGACAACCAATTTAAATGTTAGAACTGTGAGGGATTTCCAATGATCACGAGAACATGAGACCCACCCCCTGTTCCTCATCCTATATACAAAGCGATGGCCGTTCACACATGCACTCCATTCAAATTTGTCGGATATATGTTAACAGCCGAGTGAACATGGACACATCTATATACCAAGCCTCCAGCTCCCTCCTCACTCTGATCTTTAAGAGCTTGTCTTTAACAGTGTGTATGTGACAAGTGTGTTAAACTCCTTTTAGATGTAGGGTCAGCTAGAAGTCTTTTTACAGAAGCCTGAGAAATGTACTACAATAGTTGCAGATGAGTAGATAAACATTAGTTTTCTCATCCTAGATTTAGTGTGTTTGCACTATCTGCCTGCTGTCAGTTTGACAAGAATTAATTGATCTTTATGAAATGACATTTCTATACCTTTAGCTGTAAATTCCTTTTTATTCTTTACTGTTTATCAAAATGGGGCAGAAAAATTTGATTTTTCTGGTAAGACGTTGACCACATATTTGATTGCTGAAAAGTTGCTGACAAACATCTAAATAGATACATTTCTGCAGTCTTTTAGGTAGATGCTGTGAAAATGAATATAAGCCAGAAGGAAATGTTAACTATAGTACCACAGGGGCACATATTTTTGTAAAGAGAAAGGATGTACAAAAACTTTAACTCAAATAGTTTTAGATAAGAAGCTGAAAATCATTGATGGATTTTCCAAACATAAGGATGAAAGCATCTCCGTAGGAATAAAAGGAGCATATGTTTTCAGAAGGAAAATTTACAGGAAGAATCCACTTCCCATTGGGACGCACCTCTCTAAATTTAGTTATGGCCATTTTGGAGTATAAATCTATGCCTAGCTAGTATAATTCTACCACAACGTATAGTGTATCAATGTAAGTAGACAAGAAGGGAAAAAGGTGAAAGTTTAAAAAAAGTTCACAAACAAAATTGAATACAAACATCAACAAAACTAACATGTTGTAGATATGTCAGAAGATCACATCTAGAGTCTGTGACCTTGCACCGCTACAAATATTTACAATATTTAAAACAATTGTCTATGCAATTCAATAGAGGTTTACTTAGAACATTGTGTGAGAGGTTTCTTGTAAATTAGATGTCAGAGTAATATCAAAGGGGTTGGGGGAATCGGTAGAACGCTGCAGTCCCTTTATTCTGCAAATCACAAATTAAACCAATATAATCTTCTGACACATATATTTGACATGTTAGTAGACTATTTTTGACTTTATTTACCACATTAGCCATATAATCAGCATGGAATTGGGGTACTTTGGGCGCTCCAGAGGAAATGCTACGTATGGCCCACCCTCCATCTATACAGAATATGTGGATTTTCACTTTTAATTCCATTGTAATCTTTGTTATTATCACTGCACACACAGAAGATATCATCAATAAGGTCTAGTAGGTTATTTGTGAATCAACTCATAAGAAATAGATGATGGTGGCAAGTGAAAGCCCTAAAGTCAGCTCTAAATGGAGCTGTCTTCTGCTCGAACTTTGTGACCCTTTTACGTTAGGGGTCCATTATTGTGTAAGAGACTGGACCCACCAGAGAACCTTCTGGTGGGTCAGTCTGACCCTGCATATAACAGAATATAAAACACAATAACATTACTTTGTAAAATTGACTTTTTGACATTAAGTAATACCTTCATTGTTTTGAAGCAAAGTTTTTCCTGTTTCCATTCCGGTGTATTCCGGCCATTGGAATATTTTGCTTAGGTGCACTATTTATGCTTGTAACTGGAGATGAGCGAATTATCCCCATTATGTGTATCGGGTCCGATTCGGTCTATATCAGCCATCCGATTCGATTTGGTCTGAATAAATTCGGAGAATCTCGTGACTGACTGACTGACTCTCTGATGTGTTCTAGGACTGTATATCCTAGTTAAATACAACCACTTTCAAGTTCTTTAATGCCAAGCCAGCATGTCAAAGTGACTGCAACATATATGGGCAGAGAGAGGGATATTCACAGTGCATTTCGGGATGGCTGCCTGCAAGGCATTATGGGGAAGCCCTCCAAAGGATATGTGATCCTTTTTCTAATTTGTAAAATGGTGACTCGCCAATGGCCAACTTTTTTCCTTGATACATGCATCACAAACCCCAAAAGTTTAGGAATTCGCCGAATCCAAAACTTTTGGAAAATTCGGACCCAATTCGAATCATGTAGAATTGATTTGCAACTCTCTACTTGTGACCAAACAACACGAAGTAGATCACAATTTTCACTGTACTATACCTAGTGTTTATCTACATGTTTCTTAAATCTAATGATAAACATTATAAATGACTTTACATAATAATTTTAATGCAAATGTATCATTATGTTATTGTTCATGATAATATTCTATTAATGCTACTTGAATTATAATAACTTTTCCATGACATTTGCCATGTATCTGATATACATATATTACAAATATATGTAAAAAAAATCTATGTAAAAGTCTATCTATTTATCATATTTGATTTTCAAATGAAACAAAATGTTTTCTGCATTATTAAAATAATCAATAACATCCAAAATATAGAACGTACATAAATGTGAATTTTAAGACTGATCTGCTGTGATCCTTATTAAAACGTAAAAAAAATCATGATGCAAAGGCTCGATTATCTTAAATCAATATTTTTTGCAGACGTATGATTCATATAATTATGACGGGAGACGGGAACTAATGTATCTGGCAGAAAAGAAGAAATGAAAATGAAATTATCCTATTGTGCAAAATTACTCGACATTTTTCTTCTGCCTCTGCCTCATTCATCTATTTGTATGAAAAATATGGGCTACTTAAGGGGGTCTCTTATAATCAGCGGGATCGCGAACAGAGAACAAATGCTGCCCTAATGCATAAATGAATAAGCAATTACATGACTCAACCTCTACTTTACTGACTATTGTCTCCTTTCCCCTTTTTACTTATCAGCAAATAGTGTGAGCTATAACACTGCTCTGAAAAAGTAATATAATATGCTCTGCATGTTAACAAGATGACTTTGTCTTGTATTTTTAGCATATTAAGTTCAAGATTACAGAATTACACTCTGAATTGTTGTAATCAGCTTTGCATTTCTATTATTACAGTATCTCTAAGAAGGTCTACGGTAGTATTCAACTTTTATTTTAGATTTGTTATTACGGTTTTTCAAAGGTACTTTAAATGAGGGCCCCTAAAAGTAACAAGAGAAGTATTTTAGAAGGAAATTTTGTCGAAAAAAAAAAAATACCACGTGTAATAATATCCAATTTCATATAAATTTGCACAATAAATCTTTTTGCCCAAAATAGTTTTTTTTAAAAAGTTGAGTCAATAAATGGGCTTGAGGCAAGAAATTTATGTTTTCAAAAATATATCAATTTATTATGGTGTACGCTTGGTCTCTCTGAAGTTGAGTTAAAAAGTTAAATATCAGTAAAACATTCGTGTACTTTATAATACACAATATTTTTTTTTATTATTATCCATTTTCCTCAACTGATTAATTGAATTTTGGAAGTTATACTGAGGCAGTGGCTAAAACAAATATATGCCCAAAATGATTCTCTGTGGTGCCAATAGAGAGCCTATCTTATTAGCTGGAATGCTGGGAATGGGATTAAACATGTACTTGGACATATACAGTGCCTAGCAAAAATATTCAACTCTCTTGGTGTTTATCCTGTTTTGTTGCATAACAACCTGGAAATAAAATGGATTTTAAATTGTATTTTATTTAATAGGCCTACAAAATAGTCCAAATTATTACAGTGTAATGAAAAAAATACCTTGTTTTTCTTTAAAAATTATTAAAAACTGAAACGAGGGCATATGTATTCACCCATTTTAGGCTACATTCACACGAACGTGGCCAACCTCGAACGTGGAAAACTACAGTTTTTCACGTTCTAAGTGCACCCATGCTGCACCCGTGTGGGACGCATTATCACACATCCCCCATAGACTAGAGTCTATAGAGGAATGTGAGAAGCGCAAAAATATAGGATCTGGTCAAACCAATTAACTTCAGAAGTCACATCATTGGTTGAATAAGGTCCCTCTGTGTGCAATCATGACCTGTCACATGATAGATAGATAGATAGATAGATAGATAGATAGATAGATAGATAGATAGATAGATAGATAGATAGATAGATAGATAGAGAGATAGATAGATAGATAGATAGATAGATAGATAGATAGATAGATAGATAGATAGATAGATAGAGCTATAAAAGGTGATCATCATCAATAGATTTATCATCTGGTCATGGTTCCTATTATGTGTGTTCACCTTATTGCACCAGTACATTGTAACGCACCTTCTCCGGCTCCAACGACGAGTTCCGGTGAGCAAGAGCAGCTCCAGCCGTCAACCACCATCTGATTGCCAGGTAATGGGACACCTCCTGCTCTGCTTCTCCTGCTCCAGCGCTGTCTCCTGAATCTATCCGCTGTCCAAGTCAGGTTCCCTACAGATCAAGGAATATTCTTTCTTCGGCTTTTGTTCCTGGTTATATTCACTCTATTCCTGACTCCTAATCCTGACCTAGACCTTAGCCTAGTTCCTGGTTACACTTTTGTCTCCCCCTCTGGATTTGTCAAATGGTATTCTATTCCTAGTGTCAACTCCTGGCCTGACTCCTGGCTACGGTTCTGTCTCATCCCTGGCTTGATTCATTCCTTTTGCTAATACGTTGAAGACCCTAGGCTACACCCCTAACTTTGCTAGAAAAATCTTTGCTAGAGAGCACCGGCCGCTAATTGGTGACTATTTTGGTGACCACAACCTGGGAATCCACTGGGAAAGACAATACATCTTTGCGTAGGTTAAGGGTGAAAATGGGGAGATTGCTTAGACACTGCACCCCAGTCTAGCACTTCTCCAGTGAGAAAGGTTACATATATATTGTTTTGTTCTTATATTTTTAGTTAAAACATATCCCTGATTCTCCAATTAATAATTAATCTCTAAAAAAAAAACAAAAAAAACATTCTTTTTTTTTTAGCATTTATCCACTTAATCTATCTTATATCATTGCTAATATTTTGGAGTAATGCATTTTCACATACGGTGAAACCTCTTTGAGAAGATCACTTAAAAGTTGGATATGGTCTTCTATAGGGCTGGTCCTCTCAAAGAAGCGTTTTCTTTTTGTTAAAGTTTTACTGTATCTATGTTTAGTTTGTTTTTAGTATGTTTATCCTTTATAGATGGTTTATGAAATCTTATTTTATAATCTTTTTTATTTTTACATTGTGTTTTAACCTATACAATGCTATATTTTAGGTATGTTTATTATATTTATATAATTCTATATATTTTGTTTCTCTTTATTAATTGCATTATTTTCATGTATGGATTTTTGTTATATATTTGCCACCATGAGCAAACTCTATAACACTATTAACCCTAGTGCCAGTAATTATGCATATTTATACACATCACCAGCACTTTTGAAACACATGGACAACAGGGGAAGATAGCCATCATTCCTCAGCTCTGGAGTCAGGATTTTCAATAACCATTGAATCTTTTATTTCTATATTGGCCGTTCCGATGTGAGCATGGGATAACCAGACAGGAACGTTTTGTATGAGTTAGTCCTCTTATTAGAAATATGTAATTAACAGACTGATGGCTAGAAAGCAATAGGAAGTCTAGGTTAATACACCTCCTGTAGAGAACTAGTCTCATGGAGTACACAAGCAGCTTGAGGGGGAGCCAGATGCAGTAGTTGGAATTACATGCATTATTATGGGAAAGCAAAACCCAAATGAACTCACTGACCATTCCCCCTTTTATTAGCTGCCAATTTGTAACCATTCATGAAAAATAAATCAGTAAAATAAATTCAAGTAAAATAAGTTGTTAATTCTTGAGTCAAGATAATTTTAGTCAGCCCACTTCTTTCATTGCAGGTGCTTCCCTTTCTTTCACTTGTACAAAATGGAAAAATTTTCATATAGTCGCGTTCATGTGGAAATCCGGAGAGATGTCTGAGTACACTGCAAAGCACCATTGAATGCATAAGCTTCTGATATGTGATAAGCATACAAGGCACCCTCTTTCTATGTCTTGAAACAACGGCCGTGTGAACGGCCCCATTAAAATACATGCGTCCGTATGATGGCCGTTGTTTTAACAGGCACAACACAGACGTATTCAACATTTGTGTAAATAACCCCTTAACATAATCTTATTATATTTATATATTTATAGTTAATAAATGAGGCTGCTGTGGCCTTCATTTCCAACGTCACGCAGTGTCAAGTGTTATTATTGGGTGTTATAATTAAAATGGTAGTGAGGTTTTGGACCGAACTGTGTCTACTATCCTGCTAGTCAAGATTTTCCAAACCTTGGAGAACCCCATTCGTTTTATATCATCAACCTTGTGAGAGTGCCTCAAACCATTTACTATTATCATGGGGCCCGTAGAAGTAGTGATTGTCATGGGACCTACAGAGGATGGTGTAAACCCACTGTGTTGCTAATGTATTTGGTGTGGGGCTAAACGGGGGGACAATGTCTAAGAAATAGGTGTTCAACCTTTAACCTCCATACGGCGATGTCGACTCGGCCGCTACTATCCTCATGTCGCTAGCTTCGGAGTAGTCTCCGTTGGCAATGACTGATATGGACAGGCGAGGTACAATAATGGCAGACAAAATACAAGTCCATTATAGTGTAGGTCACTGCAGGCGGCACTAATGGTTAGCATAGCTAGAGGTCAGGGCAGATGACAGACGTCTTCGCGGTAAACAGGCATGTGGTCAGGGAATGCAGCAGGCAGACAAGGTCAAGTTAAGGCAAGGTAGGCAAGGAATAATCAAATACAAGCAGTAGACCACTAACATGTTAGAGTAAAAATCTAATTGCTCAGGCACTAAGGGATGTGGGAGTTAATCCTTTATACATTGGAAATCTGGGTGGAATTTGGCGCGCACTGGCTCTTTTAGAGGAGAAGGGTCAGCGCGCCTCCTAGATGCAGCAGTAATGGCCCGAGGAGGAGAGTGCCAGCAGATTTGTAAACTGTGAGCAGAGTGCAGTGGAGGAGAGATGTGGCGCCAACCTGCTCCCAGAAGACGCCGTGGACTGGTGAGTATATGGCAGCGGGAGCGGGGCGGTGGACATTAGAACTATTTCGGAATGTGTAAACCTCTTCTATATTAACATTTCTGATCATCTCTTAAAATAATGGGGGAGATTTACTAAGCCCAATGGGTCAGAGTAATTAATCAAAATGCCCCAGAATTCGAGCTCAAAGTGAGCCAAAAAATTGGCGAACATGCCAAGCACCACATTTATTAAGAGTTTTAGACACTTTTTGCACCTCACTAGAAAAGGGGTAGTGGCAAATAGTATTTGTAAAATGCATCGGATTTATTAATAGCCTGCACCATTTTTTTTGGAGCAATATAGGGGTGTAAACTAAGCCAGCCAAGACGTGGCATAAAAGAAGAGAACTTCTAGTAAGATTCGTCAAATCTATCACACAGCATGTGCCAATTTGATAATTTTGGCGCTTCTTCTGACTGTCTCATCTGCATTTATGCTGTCTAAATTTTAGAC
Organism: Rhinoderma darwinii; assembly: GCF_050947455.1. Classification (NCBI taxonomy): domain Eukaryota; kingdom Metazoa; phylum Chordata; class Amphibia; order Anura; family Rhinodermatidae; genus Rhinoderma; species Rhinoderma darwinii. The sequence continues at coordinate 93,825,678 of NC_134694.1, forward strand.
AGGATTCGTAAATCTACCCCAATGTGCCTGAACTCTTTGCCAACTTTATGCAACAGGATAGATAAGTGTCCCTCAACATGTTCTATATAGTGGTAAAAATGTGCCATAATATACAGATTTACACAACCTTTATGTCACTTTTCAACAAATAAAAGTAGAACATTAATTGCAGCAGATAGAAAATTACACTAAAACATAATCTTATTATTATTCAATATAAATTTCTGTGAACATGAAACGCTGTTTCCAAATTCTAAAAAAGAAGAAACTTACCACTAATGTGATTTAATGCATTCTCCTCTCCTCTAAGAGCCACAGCATTCCATAAAATCTTGACATATATTATCACGACAACACTTGTGGAAATATAGAAATATATTGTGTGAGAATAATATTATTGTTAAACCAATTGTAGCCAAGATTCATTGCATAACTAGATATCAGTTTTCTTCTCTTATTTGGTCACAAGTGATTTTCAAAGTTCCACCACTGCCTGCTTAGCATAAATATTTTGAACATTAAAGTGTAGCTAAACGTTTGACAAACTTCTGACATGTCATAGTGACATGTCAGAAGTTTGGATTGGTGGGGGTCCGAGCATTGAGACCCCCACCAATCGCTAGAACGAAGCAGCTGAAGCGTTCGTGTGAGCGCTCAACCGCTTCGTGTCTGTTCGACTTTTTCCGGAAATAAATGTATCGTGTACGGACTCAATAGAAAGTCTATGAGCCCGTACTCCACTACATCGGCTTTCCGGAAAATGGCGAACAGACACGCTTCAGCTGCTTCATTCTAGCGATTGGTGGGGGTCTCAGTGCTCGGAACCCCACCAATCCAAACTTCTGTCATGTCACTATGACATGTCAGAAGTTTGTCAAACGTTTAGCTATACTTTAAGGTTTTTTCACATGGCAGTATTTCGGTCAGTATTATGCATCAGTATTTATAAGCCAAAACCAGAAGTGGAAAGAAACAGGAAAAAGTATAATGGAAATATTTGTTCCTCCCCACTCCTGGTTTTGGCATACAGAAGTAAAATACTGATTAAAGTGTGAAGGGGGCCCTATGCTGTATATTCCTCATGGAAATCAAGGTATTTTTAGCTTTGACTCATAATTGCTACTTTTGATATTGAAAGACTAACATGGTTTCGATACTTCCAAGATCAATCGATGTTTGTCATAAGTCATTTCTAGTTTCTGTAACTTTACTTTGGTTGTTAAATGGATTGTTCACTTTGAATATAGGCCAATCCCCTGATGAAGGTAGGACCTTCAGCAACCAGCTGTTTGCAGCAATTCTCCACTCTAGCTTAAATTTAAAAATTCTGGGCAAAAATGTAAATTTTGTTTTTGGCCAGTCCCTTGGAGCTCTACTACTCCCTAAAATTTTACTTACCTGAATGCTGCCATTTCAGGAATTACACGCTGTCCTTTTCTAGACTAGAGATAGATTGAAGAGTTCCCATTCTGATAATTTGTTAGGCTACAGAGAAGGGTGTTGCAGTAACCTAGTCTGGATATATGGAATAGAGTTTTTGAAATCTCATGAATGAGAAAAGCATTTATTTTTAATTGACAATAACCAATGGTGGTAAGAGTCTATATAGGAGGTTGAAATGAAAGAGGTGAATCAAATGTTACCCCTAAAAAGTGAGTTTAGGAAAAGGGGCAAGTGGGGAGTTATGATCTTTAATTATTAATACAGATGTGGAAACAGTCTGTGATGAAGCAAAAATAAAATAATTCTTTCTGGTCCATGTTACATCAAGGCATGAAAGAGAAAAAAGATGACACATAGTAATTAATTATGTATTTCCATCTGTCAATATTTTTATATATAAAAGGGAGTAAATTATCACTTCAACATAGTACAGTAATGTTAATTAACAATGAAAAAAAGCTGCACTGTTTTTGGAATTTCCAAAATATTAATTAATTTCACCGATCCTGGCATTTGGTAGGGAAAACACTGTTATGCAACTTTTGGTGGGGTCTATTAAAATCTAATAATAAAAATTAGAATAAAAAAATAAATACACTAGGTATGCTTTATTCTCGTTTCAGTTGTATTGTATTTCTATTTAAGTACATCTTCGAATATTTTTTCTTCGAGCTGCCAAGTGTATGTCAGCTTCAGGAAATTGATGTATTTTGCTGTCTAAACTTTCTCCCTTGATTGTTGGCCTGGTTGTGATTCTCAGGGCATCAGCAAAATCGAAACAATATTAACCATTTCCAAACAAACCGAGCAACATTTCAACAATCCAACACACTTTTTCAATAAAAGAAAAATGATTAAAAAAAACATAAACTATAAAAGAAAAGCTGTCTCAACCACAAACATTTGTATATGTGTATAGTAAAATAAGAATATTTATCGATGGTTTAAATAATTCTTTTTCAAGGTAACCTTTTCAAGAAAAGTAACAATGCATTGGGTATACATTTTCCTTGAACACATGTTTCCACTGATCGGGTGTCACTATTTAAGCTAAAGTAGCATTTACTGTATTTTATATATTGTATATGATGATAATTTTTTTCGTGGTTTAAAGTGAATGTTCACCTTTTAACACAATCCCATTTTTCTTAATATAGCTTTATAATGGTCGAAGCTTCACTTTCCTGATACAGAGCTCCAAATAACCTGCATAGACTTACAGTTGAATAATACAATTCTGTCTGCTTGCTGTCTCCACTAGTGGGAGTTTAGGAGCTTACTGCATACTGTATTATTATTGACTTTAATATAATAAAAGAATGCAATAAACCCCTAAACTCCCCCTAGTGGTGTCTTCAGACAGACAACATTTTATTATTTAACTATATAAGGGATTTAGAGCTCTAAAGTTATATTAAAGAGGCTCTGTCACCAGATTTTGCAACCCCTATCTGCTATTGCAGCAGATCGGTGCTGCAATGTAGATAAGAGTAACGTTTTTATTTTTAAAAAACTAGCATTTTTTGCCAAGTTATGACCATTTTTGTATTTATGCAAATGAGGCTTGCAAAAGTCCAAGTGGGCGTGTTTACAGTAAAAGTCCAACTGGGCGTGTATTATGTGCGTACATCGGGGCGTGTTTACTTCTTTTACTAGCTGGGCGTTCTGATGAGAAGTATCATCCACTTCTCTTCACAACGCCCAGCTTCTGGCAGTGCAGACACAGCGTGTTCTCGAGAGATCACGCTGTGTCGTCACTCACTTCCTGCCCCAGGTCCTGCATCGTGTCGAACCAGCGAGGACACATCGGTACCAGAGGCTACAGTTGATTCTGCAGCAGCATTGGCGTTTGCAGGTAAGTCGATGTAGCTACTTACCTGCAAACGCTGATGCTGCTGCAGAATCAACTGTAGCCTCTGGTGCCGATGTGGCCGACGCGATGCAGGACCTGGGGCAGGAAGTGAGTGACGTCACAGCGTGATCTCTCGAGAACACGCTGTGTGTCTGCACTGCCAGAAGCTGGGCGTTCTGAAGAGAAGTGGATGATACTTCTCGTCAGAACGCCCAGCTAGTAAAATAAGTAAACACGCCCCGATGTACGCACATAATACACGCCCAGTTGTAATTTTACTGTAAACACGCCCAGTTGTACTTTTGCAAGCCTCATTTGCATAAATACAAAAATGGTCATAACTTGGCCAAAAATGCTCGTTTTTTTAAAATAAAAACGTTACTGTAATCTCCATTGCAGCGCCTATCTGCAATAGCAGATAGGGGTTGCAAAATCTGGTGACAGAGCCTCTTTAAGAAATAAATCAGCATAAAATTCTGGACCTACTTAAATTTAAAAAAAGTTTGATAAAGCAGATCGGTCAGATATTTATGCTGCCCTGTCTGAGAGCAGTATAAAGAAGTGACAAACATGCTGATTTCAGCGTGCTGTCAATTATTAGTTAATGTTAAGTAGTTATTGACTATTTAGAACTTATACTTGTGGCACAAGTATGAGTTCCAAGTAAATTCATATATTCATACTCCCACCCTCCTTCCACTGATTGAAACTTTTCTCCCTATGCCCAGTAATAGATGTCAATCAGTGGCCGGAGGGAGGGTGGAGCATGAATATATGAGCACTGGCAGCGACCCGCAAATATAACTTCTAAATACTCAATCACTACTTAATATTAACTAAGTGACTGAAATCAACGTACCTGACACTTTTTTTATGCTGCTTTCAGACAGGGCATAAATATCTGACCGATCCGCTTTAAAGGGTGGACATTTTCTTTAACGCCTTCCCGCCCTGTTCTGTAATAGTTTGTTACAGTTCACAGATCGTTCTAGCAAACTGCAGTACTATTACTAATATACAGCCGGCATCTAGGTCTAACAGACGGGATTGGAGAAAAAACTGAGCCCAGTCGTTTAACTCCTTAGATGCCGCTCCTGAGAAATTTGACAGAGGGACAATAAAACCCCCCCGGTTTGTCATTGGTACTTTCAATGCCAAACAAAATAGAACTTGTACCGCAAAAAAACAAGCCCTCATATGGCTACATTGACAGGAAGATAATAAAATTATGAGTATTGAAATGCAGCAATGAAAAACAAGAAAAATTACAGCATCCTTAAGGGGTTATAGCACGGATAGTATAGCCCAGTATAAGACAGCAATAAAAGAATTCAGATCACAAAGATCAATCTTTAATATGAATACTGGCCATTATCAAAAGACAACTAACAAAAGTAAAAAATTAAATACCCAGAACAAAACTTTAAAATAAAAAAATTATGGTATTTGCTTTGTATTTTTTACCAGCTACTCGGCTTTGTGCTAGCAGTTTACCTTTCTCTGGTTGTGTGGACCTCCTAACTGCTTCTTACCAGAGCCAGAGAACTGAGCTACTTGTCTTTCTAGTAGCCCCGTTTTTTTTCTATGTGATTCTCCTATAATTCCTTGACTTCTCACTTTAGTTTGTATGTATGACTTGAACCTGGTCTTGTTTCATGATCTTGAGTCAGTAACTTTGACCTTCACCTTGAGACACTGCATTTGTATCCATAGCTACAAATTTTTGCTTGTTTGACTGGGTCAATGTTTTTTCGTTTTAGGGATTTGTTTCGTTATTCAGATTGTTAGTTATCTAAAGTCTTTAATATGTATGTATTTTTTTTCATATGAGCAATATTTAATAAGTGCAGATTAATTCTAATTGTATCCAGCTTAAAACACACTAGGTTTATGGGCTAGCTATGTCGGAACGATACATTTGGTTAGAAAAACATATCCAAATGTATCCTGTGTTATTACTATAGGTATCTATGAATCACACATATGGCAAAAGAGTGTCCTTTTGGCATACATTTATTGGTTTAACATCTGGATACTGTTTCATCATAATATTGAAAGCGTAGTCTACCACAAGGTTTATTAACACAAAAAAAGTATACCTACGGTTATACGTTTTTGAACATATCAGGATAATGTCGGGCATGACTGTTTGCCCCAAACGTGGAGTGGCTACAGCTTTATCTACACATCCACGTATGTACAGGATATTGATCTTAGTATCATTATAGAAGCCAGTCCTAATTAATATGGAAAATGGAACATTAAAGCGTTATTGTCATGTCAGAAATTTTTGTCATATCGATGGGTTGCCTAGTGAGGTTTCCGTAAATCACATAAAAGAGAATGTAGAGAGCCGCACAAGTGCACAACCACCTCTCCATTCATTCTCTACCTGAATGCGGCCATCCACATTCATTCTCCACCTGCCTCACCAAGTGGGGCGGGGATCGAAGGTCTTGCATCTATCAGGTATTTATGGCTAGTTCTCGACATAGGTGCAGGTCCCATGGATATGCCATAATGGTCTGAGATGGGAATAACCCTAGTTTAGCATTGCAGTGAAGTGGAAACCATGTGCACTATGTGTCTTGTTCCTATTAGAAAATTATGTAATTGGTTTTTATGGCAATAAGCAACATACATTTGGTGGCATTTCTTTATAGGGGAAGGCCAGAAATTCTAAGAGGGGAGTTTTCTAAGTTGGCTTGAAGCAGAGAGCAGACTAAGACGAGAGTAGCAAATCTAGAAGTAAGTAAAAGTAAAAAATAAAAAAATATATTTTAAAAAAATGTATCAAGATGTAGGGACTATAAATATGTTGTAATGCTTTTATATATATACATATATACATATATATATATATATATATATATATATATATATATATATATGTATATACACATACAAGTGATCTCTCAGTGACTTATTGTATTAGGTATTCAGCCGTCCAAATCAATAACCATCAAAAACCTATTTTGTAAGAATATACATGGTCTGCAAGATCCTACTCACTTTGTTCTAGTAGATAATATCTCTGTAATACAGTGGTACAGTATGGCCCAAAAGACTTCCATAGGTGCTGAATTATGGGTTGTACAGAGGTTGTACAGCGCTGTAATACAGAAGTGTGCTTGAGACCAAATATAGAAAATCTCATTTATGCTGGTGTGGTGTGTAATTGTGGAGACTGACATTGTTTAAAGGAAACTGCTTATTATTATTTTTGTGTTGTGTTGAATACAATTCCACATATGGTGTTATTGCTTGTTTTTTCACACTGTTTCTGCAGCATGCTGAGTAATACCTTTAATTATCCTATAGTTGTCACTGTTGTTCACGTGAATGATTTAATCATTGACTGAAGCTTTGAAGTTCACTGTACTGAACAAGAGAGCAGAACAGCATACAGTTATCTCAGCTCTATGTAGTTATTGTCAAATAAAATGTCTAGCAACTGTAGAAAAATCTCTAATATGATCAAATATAATATTGAATATGATATACAGTGATATACAGTTCAATTTACAAACATTCATTGCACATACAGTTGCAAAATCCTATTGAATTTTGTAGTGCCCTTAAATGGACACTAACTTTTAAGACAACTTATGCTAATCTAATAGTATACCTGATTTAGATCAACATTGTAATTTACTTACTGTCATAATTTAGTTGTTTTATCCAGGCAAATGCTGTGTGAAATATTACTGCCACCAGGTGTCTCCCTTCATGTAAACTGTTATCCACACCCTGTTGTCAAGCCAAATCCATTTCTAGTTACAGAGCAAAGGAGACAGTCTGCAGAAAGTGGGGGTGTCTCCTTACTGAATGCCAATAGAAGTTTATGTAAAGGGAAGGGGGAGCAGGAGGAGGGAGCAAGGAGAGTGACACAGACATGCTGCCCATAAAAGTCTATGCAGAGGGTAGGTGGGAACAGAAGGAGGGAGCAGGAGCAGAGACCGGCATGCTGCTCATAGAAGTCCATAGAGAGGGGAGGGAGAACAGGAGGAGGGAGTATGGAGAGAGACACAGACACGCTGCTTATAGAAGTCTATGGAGAGGGGAGGGGAGAACAGGAGGAGGGAGCAGGAGCAGAGACGTACAGGCCCATTGCCCATAGAAGTCTATGAAGAGGGAAGGGAGAGCAGGAGCAGAGAGGAGACACGGGCTGCTGGTACGATTTTTATGTCACCCAGTGTCCTGGATTCTCAGCTACACTTTTCATTACCTCTGTATAATCTCCTCCATGCTGCTTCTTTATATATATGTGATAGATAACGATAGGAGAGCAGGATTCTCCTCTTGTGTGGTATATAGAAAACATGATAACAGTTAAGCTACACCCACTAGCTCGGAGAAAATGATAGTTTGCAGGGGGGAAAACAGCTAAATGTTATATACAATTCATATAATCGCCAGAAATAGTGTTATTCCTCCTGTACACACATATGACAGCTTATGCTGAAAAGTCAACTGAAAAGTTAGGTACTCTTTAAAGTAAATCAGGCTATGTACTTAGTACAGAGCCATAATATGGCACCCATAGCAGTCTTTGAGGCCCTAATGTAGTCCTGTATGTCTCTGTTTTTATACTGGGGCTGATTTTATACTGTTGGCGTTTTTTATGTCAGATTTAATGTCATCTATTCTATGTTTTATTGAAAAATATATTGCAGAGGTATTGATTCTAGGGTAGAATATCTGCATAATATCTCTGTAACATGGAGCCATACAGTGGCACCATATGGCGGCACATGAAGTGCCTATTGCTCTGTGGAACTGTAGTCTACCACCATACAGGTTCAATGCACACAGCTCTTGGCCATAGTGATAGTTGTGTGCTTATCGATAGCAACATTTGTTAATAGAATTTTTAACCCTTTCTTTAGTGACATATATTTAATTAGTAATTTCCCATTTTGTATTCTACTGAGAATATATAAGGGACTTTAATTAATAGAAATTTCCTATTATGTGGACTCATTGGACTCTATCTCTTTAACAGTTCCAATAATAACATATTTGGACTTAGGAAAATTGAAATTCCCCGTTGACCAGTGGAGTGATAAACAGGCTACAGAATGCTATATATAGGGGCAAATAGCAACCTATTCGCTGTTAATAAAATGCAAACTACAGACTGTCATTAAACAGCTTGCAATAACCTGCTTACAAGAAAATAACAAATTCTTTTATTTCCTCTGCATTCCTTTTTCTATTATTGGACTACTCACATGAATACAGATAGCTATTCTGCTAAGCTTTCTAATATCACTATGTTAAAAAGGGGTTGTCCAGTACCTAATAACTGATGGCCTATCCTCAGGATAGGCCATCAATATCTGATCGGACGGGGTACGACAGCCGGGACCCCCTCCAATCAGCTGTTTTGAAGGGGCCGCAGTGTTTTCACAGCAGTTGCGGCGGTTCCCAGTATTACAACTTTCTCCTATTGAAGTGAATGGGAGAAGGCTGTAATACCGTGACCGCCGCTACATGCATGTCGGCGATTCATAGTGTAAGCAGTAAGGGAAATGAAGGGGAAACAGTGTGTGTATGAGCTCTGCGACCCCTTCAAAACAGCTGATCGGCTGGGGTCCAGGTAGTCAGACCCTGACGGATAGGCCATCAATTTTTAGGGACTGGACAACCCCCTTAAGGAGTTGCTATTGCTACAGAAAAATTCTCAGAATGCCTCCATTTGAAATTGGAGGCATATGGAAGTACAGTAGAACCTATATAGAAATCTACTACTCAGAGGTTGTACACGCTCCTGTGCATATGGCCTTAGCTTGCATTTCATTTCTTTCCCACTCATTCTCAGGGTTCCTGCACACGTCCCTTTACTGTACCTCTGCATGCCTCCAGTTTCAGGTGTGGCCTACTAAGAAAGGGTGTGGTCTACCAAAAAGGGGCATGGTTTAAAATGTGACGCAGTGAGCCAAAAAAGCCACAAAATTTTTGCCACAACAAAACTGCCATGATTGAAGTCAACTAATAGGTGGTATACTGAAGATAAAAGTTTCTAACAAATTTATCACACAGCATGCACTACTTTGATAAATTTGGCGCATTTTCTGACTGCCTTGTCTAAGTTTACACCGTCTAATACTTAGACAGTCTTAGTAAGTCCGCCCCATTGCCTCTAGGGAAGAATACCTCCAAACATATGAAGTCTGATATATCCTGTACGGCAATGCATACAGGCTCTGTGCCAGTGCACATGAGCCCTTAAACCAAACAGTACAAGCTGTGTAATATGTTTCTGCAACATATTTCAACAGGTGCTGAAAGTTGTCTTAAGGTGGGTTTACACGGGCATATATGTGCCCAAAATGAGTGTCGATCACAAATAATTACAGGTTGATTGGCATTCGTTTAAAGGCCCTTTAGACGGGCCAATGTAAACTGTATGGGGAAGAACGATCGTTAATACAATCATTCGGTCCCCATACAGTTTGCACAATGTCTGCAGCACATTCCCTGTTTACACAGGGAAAAGTGCTGCCGGCAACAATGGTTTTCAGGGTAGCATAAAAGATTAAATCAGCTGATCATAAGCTTGATGCTTGTACACAGAGGGACATAAAGACAGATATAATAACATTGTCAGGGGAAAAAATGCATTTCAGGCAATTTTGTGTAGATTGATTGATTGATTGATTGATTAATACATACATTTTTAAAGGAACAGTCTTCAGGAATCATAATGGTACCACATGTAATAACTGCACTTTCTTTTTAGGGAAAACATGACGCCTAGAACATATTGAGATACCAAGATTACATAATATCGCAGCATGTTGTAAAACCGCCTTTTTACAGAAATGCAAAAACTTCAAATGTGTGAATTTTCATTCACTAATATGGCAAATCTGTCCGCTATGATAATATGAAAATATACAGCTGTAAACACTAACACATTTAGACCTCATGCTCCCGGGCATTGTTATGCTTTATACATCTCCATTGTCAGTTGTACGGCGCTGTAATATGACACCCATAGACTTCTATGAGGCCTTACTGTAACTCTGTATGTCTCTGTGGCCCGCTCCAATGCATGCCGTAATATGGAGCTAGCGGGAAAAATTCCATAATACTGTACAGAGCACCATATGGCGTACAGAGCACCATATGGCGGCACACAGAGTTGCCTACCGCTATGTAGTGGCCTGAAACCCAGCCTCAGAGTCTGTTTTATATTTATCAGACATATAATGTAGGTTGCGCGCAATTATTTATTTTACAATTTAAAAATATAGTAAAAAATGAAAGAAAATGGAAAGTTTCTTATGACAACTGCACATAAATACATACAGGAACAGTTCATATTTATAGAACACTTATAGAAATAGAAACTGTAGCAATGTAGAAAAAAATGTAAGACCCTAAAAATATTATACATTTCTTATAAATTTTCAATAAATCTTTTCTTTTATTAATCTATCTTTGATTGCCAAGATCATGTATGAATGGTAGCATCAAGTTGCTTCCAGACGTCTCTGAAAAGACCAAGCTGAATGTTCTACAAAGTGTGGATTTGCTTTAACTAAATCCTCTAAGCATTAACACTCTTCACACCATTTGGTCTTGAACTGATCCTATAGCGAGGTGTACACACACCAATGACAATAAAGAAGCCATCTGGCAAAGTTAACTCTCGACAAACAATGCCAGGCAGAAGTGAAAAGAATGGCAATGATTTCCACAAACACGTGAAATAATATAAAAGCGTCGCATTTAGCAGCTTCCTGCCTGGGCAAGTAAACAAACATTACATGCTTTTCAGTAAAAGAGATTGCAACAATGTATCAACTTTCAGTGATTTATGTGTTGGTGGAAAATGCAGCGTAGATTATATGAACAATCGGGGGTACCCAGACATTTTTCCCTGGCCCTATACTGTCAGGGTGATGTACTGAAAGTCTTTATTTTATTCTAGCTGGGCCTCTCGCTAGTGCATTCTCCTCCTAGGCTGTTCTCATGCCTTTCTCATCACCTGCTGGGGCCTTGATCATGGACAGAGTAGACGAGCAGCAGGGGACAATTAGAGAGGAGTTCAGACTTTGATCATTTGACCATATGTGAATACAACAGCTGACCACATGTTTGAAAAGACAACTCGCTTGAAAGTATTTAGAGAAATAACAAAAGAAAGCATAGATACTGAAATCTACATTTTAATTATCTGGCATAATGCACCATACACACAATTTTTACACATTTTAAGAAAAATGTAACACTGTGAAGTGTGTGAAATGTGTTCATTGTTTTGCCACTTCAATATCATCCCCATGTTTTAGGAGCAAATACATATACAGTATTAACATCTTCAAGCTACTTCACAGCTTAGTAGTAGTAATATGCGGTTCTCTGCCTGATGTTACAATAAACATATTATTAATTCATTCATTAATTAATTGACAAAATATCAAAAAGATAATTGAATTAAAACAATGACATAGAGATGATAGAAGAAAGAAAGAAAATGATAGATAGATATCTTTCTTACTCACCTCACCCAGTTCTAGCACCGTGTCACAGCAAGTGGATGCGCCTCCTGCGAACGTCTGTGTCGGATTGCTGGGCAACCGGTCGCTTACTCTACTGTTGCCGATCTTATACACGGCCTCCCTGGAACTAGCCGTGGCTAGTTTCCCTTTTCTTAGCTGACGGTGTCACTTTGCTAGGCAAAAGGTGACTGCCCTTTATGCCAGGCCTGGCAGCCTGTTCCTGGCCGCTGCTGTTTTATTGCTGCAGCCATCAATCTGTGACTATTTTGGAGACCGCGACTTGGGAATCATCCCGCAGCAAAGTCCATACCTCCTTGTGGGGGTTAAGGCTGATAACCAGAGAATTCCATAGGTTTTGCAAACCAGTCTAGCCAGCATCAGAAGGATTGTGACTTAGAAAATCCACATTCCGGTATGTGAGTATAACAATAGATAAATAGATACATAGAGTAAAATCTGATTATCAGAAAAATTTCTAGTCCGACGCTTGTTTTCTCCTGCATGCCGCTAGCTAAATTAAGTGATGGCTGGGCGGTAAATCAAACTGATGTCAATGGCCTCAGAGCATGTTGCACCAGAATTTTAATTTTAATTAATACTACTAAGGCTAACCAGCATGCATATGTGCATGCAAGTGCTGGCGCAAATATCTGCAGGCGTCAAAGCTAAAATTTCAAGGCATTCCTTGCTGGCTTGTTCTTTTGATTTGCATTCTGGGTAGTGTAGTCAGAAACTTTACAGTAATCTGATGTAGGAATAACTACATTATAGGAGCTCAGTTAAACAGTTAGAGGTGTGTCTGACGAAAATTTTAACATCTGTTTCTAATGACAACAAGCAGAGCTGTGAATTCCACTCTGGATTATAATACAGCTCTGTAAATCAGGATCAATCGAAAAGTTTTAGAAGTAATTAAACAAGGCTACAATTACAGTCACTTGACAAAATTTGACATAATGATAGGAACCTCAGGAACCATCCTATGTTTGTATAATTATGCTAGCCACTGCCGCTGCAATATAACAACGGGGATGTCACTGTTGAGACAACCCCTTTAAATTATGAGACTATAGGCCAGAACAACTTATAAGGATTACTACAGAACTGATCATACATATAGTTTCCCCTAGATTACAGAACCATTTCTAATAAAGAAATATTTAAATTTTTCCAGTCTTTCCCCATTATTCCTTGGAATTTCTACCCAGCTAAGGCAGGTTTCAGATGGCCATGATATGACAGCATTTTAACTATGGTGATCTAAAGACCCTTATACACGGGCCGATAATTCGCGAATGCAGCGAGTGCCGATCAAAGAGACATCGTTGATCGGCACTTGTTTGCTCCTGTCACATGGATGGGGACAAGCGGTTGTTACTCCGATCACTTGTCCCCATACGTTATTATGATGTTGGTAGCGCGTCTCCCTGTTTACACAGGGAGATGTGCTGCTGACAACGATAATATTTTACTTTTTTTAAATGATACGATCAGCAGATGATCGAGCTCGTTCATCTTCTGATCACTGCCCTATTTACACAGGGCAATTATCGGCAACGAGCATTCTATGAACACTTGTCTGCCCGATAATCATAGAAGTGAAATGGGTCCGGCACACGATGTAGTAAAATCACTGTTGCTTTCTTGATAACACAATTAAAATAAGATGGATAAAAATCCCGGGTGAAGAAAGCTTACGCGTTTCAAACATATTGGTTCTTACTCATAGCTGCCATGCTATAATTAAGAACCAATAGGTTTGAAGCACATAAGCTTCCTTCACCCGGAATTTTATCCATCTTATTTTAATTGTGTTATCTTGTTTTTACTACATCATGTGCCGGACCCATTTCACTTCTATGGATATCCACCTACCTCCGACGTAGACATCTGTCCATTTGCACCGATAAAATACAGGACCTGGTAACCAGACTGTGATGTGGTAAGCGGACCTTTTTTCTCCTTTTTTTGTATACTAGCTATTTGCCCGATAATCGCCCAGTGTAAAACCCCCTCAAGTCCGGTTTAGTACAACACCAGGAGGTCCAGGTATTTTGGCTTTATGGGTCCCCTTACATGGCCCAAAATAGGCCGTGTAAACGAGCGCCGATCAACGAGACAGCTCATTGATCGGCGCTCGTTTGCTCCTTTTACAAGGAGCTATATTTGGGGACGAGCGATCGTTACCCTGTTTACACACAAAGATGTGCTGCCGACAACGATAATATTTTCTGCTGCATAAACGATGCGATCATCCGATGAATGAGTGTTTTATCGTTGGCCCATGTAAAAGGGCCTTAAGAGTGTGTTAACACGTGGCAGATTTGTTGCAGAAATGTTTGTCTCTGTCCTATACATCTGAATAGGGTTTGTAAAAATCTATGTACATGCTGCAGGAACATCTCCCATCAGATATATGGAACAGATTTCCATTACCAGAAATTTCTTCAACAAACCTGCAACATGCGAACTTAGGCTGGAATCACACATGCAGTGTTTGATACAACCAAATACAGGAGTGGATAGAAAAGAGAGTAGATACATAAGTTTTTCATTTATACGTTTCCTTCCTTTTGAGTCCACTTCTGACTTTTTCTAAAAAAACTGGATCAAAAACTGCACTAAAAATGTGCAATGGAATTCCAGCCTAATACGGATGCCTAAATGTGCCCTTATTACAGCTGTCTGAAATTTCCCACCAGAGCTTCCTCACAGTGCATGTGAAAAACAAAAACTTACCTGTGTATTATCTACTGGTCAATATCATATTATCTAGTGATAACGAAGCAAATAGAATGATGCAGAAAATGGAAATTTCCAGTTGACGTGTATTGTATTTTTGTACCTTTTGATGTTATTGTTGCTGCTTTCAGTCCAGGCTCTTAAACACTTTTACTTTGGTAAATAGGCCCTTTGGTATTTTGATACACCATAGATGATAGATAGTCTAATGCTGCCCAGCAGCTACACTTTCACGCCAATTAGCATACTAATGAAGGAGATATTTACACTCCAGCAACAAAGCATGATGGTAAAATTACTGTAATTGTTTTGGCAACAACTTGTTTAAAAGAGATATTTGGATGGGCAAATGTTTCTTTTGTGCTGACTGGTTACAAACATCCATCCTCTTTGTGCATCAACAACATTGATTTATATCACTTTCCTTGTCGAGCTCATGAAATAAGCCCAGTATCTGCTATCAGTAACCACTGGTTCATGTCATATCTTTTCTTGCAAAACTAAATTCTTTACTCGCAATTATAAAAGCACTTGATAAATGCTATACTGTACATACATCCCATACTGACTCCCTTTGACAAAAGTATACCGTGTGGTATAGAAATATATATATATATTATTATTTTTTTGTGGGATCCTTTTTTAATGAAAAGCATAGTTGGATATGCATTTCAATACGGTTACAACAAAAAAAAAAAACTATTCATACATACCACCAAGATACAGTATATGTCAAAATAACACTCTTTTTGTGTCACGATTCTGGGGTATGGGGACCTATTATGCCGCTATGCCGTAGCGGAGTGGCAGCTGACCAAACAACAGTCAATGGAAAGTCTAAGCACAAGAGTACCTGTATGAGAATCCGGACAGGCACGAGATGTAGCAGAAGCTTTGGCACAAATGATAAGTGGCACCGATGATACTTGGTGTGGTAGATGACACTGGATGTGGCAGATGACACAGGACGTTGCAGATGACACCAACACGACTCCAACACTAGACTTCAGCTCAGGAACAAACACAGTTCTGGATACAGGATACGGGAAGCAGGATACGGGAACACTGGGAACAGGATACAACTAAGGGACCATTAGCTTAAAGAGGCTCTGTCACCAGATTTTCAAACCCCTATCTCCTATTGCAGCAGATCGGCGCTGCAATGTAGATAACAGAAAGGTTTTTTTTTTTCAAAACCGAGCATTTTTGGCCAAGTTATGACCATTTTTATATTTATGCAAATGAGCCTTTCTTAAAGAGGCTCTGTCACCAGATTTTGCAACCCCTATCTGCTATTGCAGCAGATAGGCGCTGCAATGTAGATTACAGTAACGTTTTTATTTTTAAAAAACGAGCATTTTTGGCCAAGTTATGACCATTTTCGTATTTATGCAAATGAGGCTTGCAAAAGTACAACTGGGCGTGTTGAAAAGTAAAAGTACAACTGGGCGTGTATTATGTGCATACATCGGGGCGTGTTTACTACTTTTACTAGCTGGGCGTTGTGTATAGAAGTATCATCCACTTCTCTTCAGAACGCCCAGCTTCTGGCAGTGCAGACACAGCCGTGTTCTCCAGAGATCACGCTGTGTCGTCACTCACAGGTCCTTCATCGTGTCAGACGAGCGAGGACACATCGGCACCAGAGGCTACAGATGATTCTGCAGCAGCATCGGCGTTTGCAGGTAAGTCGATGTAGCTACTTACCTGCAAATGCTGATGCTGCTGCAGAATCAACTGTAGCCTCTGGTGCCGACACGATGCAGGACCTGTGAGTGACATCACAGATCTGCACTGCCAGAAGCTGAGCGTTCTGAAGAGAAGCTGTGACGTCACTCACTTCCTCCCACAGGAACTTCATCGCGTCGGATGAGCGAGGACACGCTGTGTGTCTGTGAACTGCCAGAAGCTGGGCGTTGTGAAGAGAAGTGGATGATGCTGATTCGTCAGCAGCATACACTTCCATTCACAACGCCCAGCTAGTAAAACAAGTAAAAACGCCCAGATGTACACACACACAATACACGCCCACTTGGACATAACTTTAAACAAGCCCAGTTGTACTTAAGAAAGGCTCATTTGCATAAATATAAAAATGGTCATAACTTGGCCAAAAATGCTAGTTTTTAAAAAAAAAAAAACCCGTTACTGTTATCTACATTGCAGCGCCGATCTGCTGCAATAGGAGATAGGGGTTTGAAAATCTGGTGACAGAGCCTCTTTAACTAACATGGGTAAACAACAACAACGCTCAGGCAAGGAGAGGAAGTCCAGGGTGTAAGGGGATTGGCAGGGTTACTTACAAAGGTGCGTGCGCTGGCCCTTTAATGCTGGGAGTGAGCGTGCGCATGCACCCTACTGGACACAGAGAAGTGCTGCACCCGCATGTGTCGGCGTCTATGGGGAGGGAGAGATGCTGGCACAAGCAGCATGAAGAAACAGTCCTGTGGTCACGGCAGCGGGTTAGTGGGACATGCCGGCGGTCAGTGACCGTGGGCAGAACATGGTATATGTCAGCTGCATTGAAGTCCATGGATCTGTTTGAAGTGCACACCAAACGTGCCTTACAAAGGCAGTGTGAACCTAGTCTTAGGCTATGGCTCCATGATGATAAGGAGTCACCCAAGATTCATGGTAAAATCATGGCAACCGCAATGTTTCCCTATGGAGGAGAAGCTACAGAACAATACTAATAATTCTAAAATTGTTGGAATTCTTGCCATTGTTCAAAATTGTCCGCAACTTTTTCCCCCTCAGGCCTTATTGACACAAACATGTCCGTTTTGCGTGCGCAAAACACGCTGTGTTTTGCGAGCGTAAAAGGTCCGTGTGCCATCAGCATATGGTGCGTGGCTGCGTGATTTTCGCGCAGCCGGCATCATTATGACACTCAGTTTTTATGTTTACAAATAGAAAAGCACGAGGTGCTTTTCTGTTTTCATTCATTCTTTTTACTACTGTTGCGCGAATCACGCGCGGTACCCGGAACTGCTTCCGAGTGCCGAGCGCGATTTGCACGCACCCATTGACTTCAATGGGTGCGTGCTGCGCAAAACATGGGCAAGTATAGGACATGTCGTGAGTTTTACGCAGCGCACATACGCTGCATGAAAATCACTGACAGTCTGAACGGCCCATTTCACTTTCATAGGTCCGTGCGACGCGCGTGAAAATCACGCGCGTAGCACGGACGTATAACATGTTCGTGTTAATAAGGCCTCAGGGAGATGTTGGAGTCACATATCTGTTGCCCAGGTGCCCTAGCCTTAAAATCGAATGATTTGCAATTCATTTACGTTGTATATATGGAAATATATTTAAAAATTTATATAATTCATCGTAAGTCAACAAGTTGTTAAAGGCAAGACAAATTTTAGGAATTACACATTATAAATTTTTTAATTATGTTTTTTGAGGATTGATTTCCTGAGTTTAATTGTTTGTAAAATATACAGAGATATTAGAGGAGTTTGTAAGTTAACAAGTTGTTAAAGAGGCTCTGTCACCAGATTTTGCAAC
Source organism: Rhinoderma darwinii (assembly GCF_050947455.1). NCBI lineage: Eukaryota > Metazoa > Chordata > Amphibia > Anura > Rhinodermatidae > Rhinoderma > Rhinoderma darwinii. The sequence continues at coordinate 93,843,747 of NC_134694.1, forward strand.
CCCTATCTGCTATTGCAGCAGATAGGCACTGCAATGTAGATTACAGTAACGTTTTTTATTTTTATAAAACGAGCATTTTTGGCCAAGTTATGACCATTTTCGTATTTATGCAAATGAGGCTTGCAAAAGTACAACTGGGCGTGTTGAAAAGTAAAAGTACAACTGGGCGTGTATTATGTGCACTGCACTGCCAGAAGCTGGGCGTTCTGAAGAGAAGTGGATGATACTTCTCATCAGAACGCCCAGCTAGTAAAAGTAGTAAACACGCCCCGATGTACGCACATAATACACGCCCAGTTGTACTTTTACTTTTCAACACGCCCAGTTGTACGTTTGCAAGCCTCATTTGCATAAATACGAAAATGGTCATAACTTGGCCAAAAATGCTCGTTTTTTAAAAATAAAAACGTTACTGTAATCTACATTGCAGCGCCGATCTGCTGCAATAGCAGATAGGGGTTGCAAAATCTGGTGACAGAGCCTCTTTAAATGCATGACAAATTTTAGGCGTTTGATCACTGGAATTATACATTTTTTAATTATGTTTTTGAGGATTAATTTCCTGAGTGCAAGTGTTTGTAAAATATACAGAGATATTAAAGGAGCTCTGTACTTATCAAGGTCCAATTGGTGAGGGTTCAGTTTCTGGAACCCTGTTTGACCTCAAGAACTAAGGAGTCCCTTCAAGCTAAACCAGATACAGAACCACTCTAATACATGTCATTCTTTTACAGTTTTACCACTAGTAGGCACTGTACTGTTGAAAGTTACAAACCACACAGGCAAGAATTTGAATCAACAGAAGAGAGAAAATAATTGTTGATGGGCTAGAAACTAGAGTTACAAAGCATGGTGCATAGAGCCTTTCTTAATGATATGGTTCTGCTTTATGAATTTATCTTTGCGTCTAAAAACTTGACTTTATGTAGGTAAGGGATGCAAATCCCAAGTAACACTCATTGTAACATTTATCTTATTATATCTCTCCATGTATATTGAGCCTTGTGGATCCTTTCATTTTAAAGAACATGTCTTATACCTGATGAAGACCACAGTGCGTGGTTGAAACGCGTTGCAGCAACTGAATTTTTATTGTTTTAACAGTATATTGAATAAAATCGTTGTATTAAACTTCGACGATTTTGTGAAAATATCAGTTCAAATTCACACCTGAGCGCCCGTCTAGAGGAGCACCTTTTTCTTTCAAGTTTGCATGTCTTAAGTTAATTAATAGAACCCTGTAGAGGGTTCCGTCAACATGTTACATGAGAGTATATTTCAAATGTGATCAATTTTAATGCGTATGAGCAAGTTTTAGGTACTCTAGATGTTACTTGACTTATACCCGATCTGGCTTGTTTTGGCAGCATCTTGTGACATTCTACAAGCTGTGGACTCTATCAGACACCAATCTGTCTGATCTTCTGGGAAATAGTACTGACACAGATGGATTTATCTTGGGCAGATGGTTGTTTTTTCCTTGAAGATAGGGTTAGGGTATGTTGACACGCTGTGTTTTCAGGCATATTTCGGGGCGTAAACACCTCAAAATACACCTGAAAAAATGGTAGCTAAACACCTACAAACATCTGCCCATTGAATTCAATAGAAAAAAACTGAGTTTTGTTCAGACGGAGGTGTTTATTTACGCCACCATTTCAAAAAATAGTGCGTAAAAAAAATGCTGCGTAAAAAGGAGCATGTCACTTCTTGAGCCATTTTTTTAGCTGTTTTTCATTGTGTCAATGGAAAAACAGCTCCAAAAACGGTTTCAAAAAACATTTTTCAGCTACAAAAATGCACTAGACCGTAAAAATCTGCCGTAATCGCTGACTGTAATTACGGTCCGCAATTACGGACCTATTCACTTCTATTGTCCACAGACACCTTCCTGTTTATTTACAGGAAGGTGTCCAGGCTGTAGGAGTGTACCGCAAAAGATAGAACATGTATTATGGGCCGTACTCCCATACTTTGTCTGAATCTTTTCTGTGAGATTCCAGCAAGGCAAGCGTAATCTCGCGAGATTACAATGTAACCTGTCATTTCAAACGAGATTACGCTTGCCTTGCTGGAATCTCACAGAAAAGATTCAGAAGTGTCAGGATTCTGAATAAACATCACGTCCAGGCTGGTAGTGATGTATATTCATTATCAGGACACTACAGTAATGTTAGTGTTTGTGTATGTAGCTGCACATAACGATATAACTATATCGCTAGTGCAGTGTAAATGAATGGGGAGAAGTGCATGACGCTGATTGGTCTAAAATAAAAACACGCCCACTTGGGCATTAAGAAAGTCATTGGCATAAAGCTAAAAATCGCTCATAAAGTGGTTTAAAATAGATCGTTTTTCTAAATAAAAAGCATTACTGTCACCTACATTACAGCGCCCATCTCCTTATGTAGGAGATAGGGCACTTATAATGTGGTGACAGAGTCTCTTGAAAAGAATGCTCAATAGAATAGTGTTGAGCTGTGATGCCAGACACAGCATGGACAAGAGTGGAGCATATTTTTCTAATCGGAGACAACCCCCTGAAGCCAACAGGAGGACTTCAGTGAAGTGTTTTGTTTTTTTTAGTTAAAGGCCTGTTTACATAGAGCTACTTTTCAAGCCACCAACATATGATCATAGTTTAAAAAATTGTTGCCAAGGATCTGATGGACATTTCTGCTCTAAAAATCCTTGCGGCAGGCAGGAAAGAGTTACATCACAGTTCAACGGGAGCGTCATAGTTGTCTAACTAGTGCGCTTGCGGGAGCTGTGCGCTAGCCAGTTATAGCGATTGTAAATGAAAAAATCTCTATGGGAGGCATTTATAATTTACAGATTGTGCCATATGATCCATCAAGACCAACGATAAATGATGGTAACCGAAATAAGATCCAATATGTAGGATAGACCAGCCTGGAGGATTTTTATTGTCTTTTATTGTCTGGAAAAAACTTTTACTATAATTAAATTAAACAGCAGAACAGCGCAGACGTCTGCAGATTTTTTTCGTTATTTTTTTTTTTTTTAAATGTTTTCTGTTTCTTATTTCCAGTACAAGACGGGGGGAATGGGTGTGAAAATTCTTGATTTACTTCTGCTACAGTTATTTTTGTAAAGGCTAAAAATGGTTCACTAGCTTAGCTCATCCACTTGTAAAATTGGAAAAAAATATTTAAAAGACTCAACTTATTTGAAAATGTGAAAAATACCTTTGTAATAATTTGGCACTAAATGTTCAAAGCAAAATTATAGTTGAAACTACAGTATCGAGTATTATTAAGGGTAAAACACATGCTGTTATTGTTACATACAAAGCTGGGGAGAGGTGTTTGACAGATTTAAACTGTAATAAACCCATGTACCTTGACCAAGCAGCACTACCTTTAATGGTAACCTGTCAAATAGCTCAGCATGGAAGAGTTGGGTTTTTTAGCAGCTCAAATTTGTTCAACTTTTCAGGATTTGAAATAAATAACAAAATGTTTTATATAAGCAAATCTATTATACATTTACTCTATAATAAACATCCTTCTAATTCCCAATGGGACCAATCTACTGCCCTCCTCATTGCACTGTGGGTGTCCAAGAAAATTGGCAATGCAACACAAATGACTGGGATAGCAGGGGGTTAAGTTGCTTCCCTGTGGTCATTTAAAAGCAGGAACTTTATCAACACATAAATTAACCTTTCTTTTTAAGATTAGCTATCTTACACAAATGGCATGCATTTCAAGGAGGAAAACCTGTTCTCTCCCCCCTTCTTTCTAAATGCATGGGAGAGAGTAATCAGAATTCTAACAGGAGTTTGACCTGACAGATCTACCCAGATACCACTCATCAGCAACCACAAAGCCCCATAAATTTCATGTCATCAACCAGTGCGCATATTGTGTTCTTAGGCTCTCTGCATTGCATAATGAAGTCTGTCACAGTAGAAGAAGTGTTGAAGACAATTACACAGTTGAAAAATAAATCCACAGTGCTGATTGGTGACTTGCTTCAATCATCCATCCTTGAGATGTCATCCATATGGTGAGAGATCAAATATAGTGAATATTGGCTGTAACAGTAGAAATCAGTACTAGAAATGAAGGAAATATTTGTTTGCAATGAGTTGTTTGTGCAGAATAAGGAATTGTTTATTTTAGGAGCTCAATGAAGTACAGGGTAATGCTTTGTGCTTCAATAAGCTCCAATATGGGCAAATTTAAGTTATAAAAAAAAATCCAATTTGGGCAATATATTGAACATAAAGATTAGATTGTCTAAACATCACACTGAGAATGAGATACTCATCAAACAAAAATAAATAAATAATAATATATATTGGCAGAAGTTTCTATTAAAGTTTTTTAGTATGCGTGGACATCTCAATATTTGATATTCATTCAAGCAATATATAAAGATATAGGTATTGTAATTAACCCAAAAAAAAGTTAACTTTGCTATAATTTATTAAACAAAAATACATAGGGTCTCATATCTAATATTGTCTTCTTTGGCAGAAACAAGAAACCACATCAGGCATTATTTTATAATTGTCTAAAGGCCCTTTTACACTGGGCGATTATCGTACATATGAACGTTCATATAATGCTCGTTGCCGATAATTGCTCTGTGGAAACAGGGCAGCGATCAGCAGATGAACGAGCAAATGATCGATCATCTGCTAAACGTATCGTGAAATATTATCGTTGTCGGCAGCGCGTCTCCCCGTGTAAACAGGGAGACACGCTGTCAACATGATAATAATGTATGGGGACGAGTGATCGGAGTAACGACCGCTCGTCCCCATCCATAGCTCCGTGTGACTGGAGAAAACGAGCGCCGATCAACCACGTCTCGTTGATCGGCGCTCACTGCATCGGACGGTTGTCTGCCGGTGTACAGTTAAGTAAGACAATTATAAAAGTTTCAATCATGGTTTTATATTATCTTCATATTACCTAATGGTGCGTATACTGATGCGTTTTAGGTGCAGTTTTTACATTTTGATGAGAAATGTGTGTTTTTATGCTAGACAGATACAATTTGCAAGTGGAAACGTAAGATAAATTGACATGCTACGGATTTTAAAATACGCAACACAGGTCAATTTACGTGCAGCAAAAATCTGCACCGTGTAGATGAGATTTCTTGAAATCTCATTTACTTTGCTGGTACTGTATCACACTGAAAATTTGCCACATGAAAATATGCGCGGCAAATCCGCATGTAATACGCAACGTGTGCATTCAGCCTAATGATAGACTCATGCACTTTAAAATCTATAGTGGTGAGAGCTTCCTGTAAGTCTTGTGATGCAACGCAGGCATTCTTAGAGACTTGTTTTAGCATCTTGAGTTGTGCTCGAAGGTTTAAGGGAGTTGTCCAGTCATAAGAAATTGATGGCCTATCCACAGGATAGGCCATCAACATCTGATGGGTGTGGATCCGACTACCGGCACCCCCACCGATAAGCTGTTTTGAAGGGGCTGCAGCGCTTGTACGAGTGCTGCTTCCCGTTCATTACTGTCACTGCTCGTACTGGGAATCATCTACATACTTGTTACGGTGGTTCACAGTATTGGACATCTCCTATTCCTTTAAAGGGAATGTGTCGCTAGAATTTTTTTAATTTTTTTTTAGTTAAACAGTTAGTGTATAAATGTTTAAACATTGTTCTAATTTTTGTAATTTTTTCACGAGTCAGGAAATATTATAAATTAGATTCTAATTTATAACATTTCCCTGTGCTGGCCACTAGAGGGAGCAATTCCCAAAATTGCAGCATTGGCATGTGGTAAAGCAACCACATTGCTTTATGCTGCAAAATTTGAGAAGACACACTCGCTCTAGCGTCCTCAAACAATCCCCCATCCTTTATCCTGGCTAGTGCCAGGAGAAAGGAGGGGATTGAATGTTCAAACCTCCTACACTGTGTGTCGCCATTTTTTGAGCGAATACACAGTGTAGTAGGCTTACATACAGTGGTAATCACACACGAAAACACGAACATACACAAATATATCTTACCTGCTCCTGCCGCCGCCGCAGGGAACCCATGAACGGAGCCCTGATGAAGATATAAACAAAGCTTTATCTGTCTACAGTTTACTTTTTTCGTTTCAAAAGCAGTAGTTGTAATATATAGTATCATTTATGCTCAGCGGCTTTACTTTAACACTTTACAAAGCATTAGTGAGGCCTCATCTAGAATATGCAGTTCAGTTCTGGGCTCCAGTTCATTGAAAGGATGCCCTGGAGTTGGAAAAAATACAAAGAAGAGCAACGAAGCTAATAAGGGGCATGGAGAATCTAAGTTATGAGGAAAGATTAAAAGAACTAAACCTATTTAGTCTTGAAAAAAGACGACTAAGGGGGGGGACATGATTAACTTATATAAATATATGAATGGCACACAGAAAAAATATGGTGAAATCCTGTTCCATGTAAAACCCCCTCAAAAAAGAAGGGGGCACTCCCTCCGTCTGGAAAAAGAAAGGTTCAACCTGCAGAGGCGACAAGCCTTTTTTACTGTTAGAACTGTGAATCTATGGAATAGTCACCGCAGGAGCTGTTCACAGCAGGGACAGTAGATCGCTTTAAAAAAGGCTTAGATAATTTCCTAGAACGAAAAAATATTAGCTCCTAGGTGTAGAAATGTTTTACTTCCCCTTTCCCATCTCTTGGTTGAACTTGATGGACATGTGTCTTTTTTCAACCGTACAAACTGTGTAACTATGTAACTATGTAACTTAAAGCGGGGATTGGAGCAGCTGAAATAGCAGGACAGCATGCTTCGGTGTTGCTAAAGGAAAAACTTGGGTTGGTGGTAGCATTGCTTTCAGAAGAGCCGGACTAAGCAGTCTGCACTAAAGACCCTCTTGGGCTGGTTTAGCTTAAGAGGGTTGAAGTAAATAAATGAAAAGTAAAAAAAAAGTATACATAATTGGGGCATAATTCCAGCAAAAAAATCATCATGTTTTTTTACCCTGCACGGTACATAGATAAAAAAAACACTGTCAGAATTGCTGTTTTTTTGTTCATCCCATATACCAAGAAAGGAATAATAATAGAGGAAAAAGTCATATGTACCCCAAAATGGTACCAATCAAAACATTAACTCATCCCGCAAAAAAAACAAATCCTCACACAGCTTCATAGATGGAAAAATAGAATAGTTATGGCTTGAAGATTATGGCGACACAAAAACTAATTATTTATGTTTTTAAAAAGTGTTTTTATTGTGCAAAAGTAGTAAGACATAAAACAAAGTGACCTGCAGAATAAAGTTACATTTATACCGCAGGTAAATGCCGCAAAAACAAAACTCAAAAAATATTTGTGGAATTGCTTTTGTCTTTATCCAACCCCCCTCTAAAAAATTTTATAAACTTTATACAAAACATTAGATGTACCCAAAAATGGTAACATTTAAAACATAACTCTTGCTTCAAAAAACAAGCCCTCAAGCGGTTCCGTATCCTGTATCCGGAGTATGTTACCTGTCGACATAAAAATAAAAAAGTTATGGTCCTTGAAGTCGAACGATGAAAAAAACACTGCATCTCGAAGGTCAAAATAGGCTGTGTCCTTATAGAGGAACTGTCACCGGTTTAGTAATTCCCTATCCTTAACTAATCTAATAGGTGATGTGATGCTGATACCTACAGTGTGATTTGTTACAAAAAAAACATTTATTATTTGAAAAGTTATGAGCATTTTTCTAAATATGCTCTTTTGGCTCTAATAGCCAAATAGGAGGTGACTCTTTCATTTTACTCTGGGCATGTGATGTTTTCTGTATGACGCTGTCCAATCAGCCTCTTACAGCTTTATCCCCTTTTCTGCCCAGCAACACAGCAGTGATCTTATGGTATACAGCTGCGGATCCCGACTTTGTATTCAACTGGCAATATCTCCGTGTGTCCGTTGTGTGTCATATAAAAGATTAGAATCTCCTCTTTCATATGCCACCAGAACCACTGTTCTAGGCGGTCCATGGCCCGAGATATGGCTGTTTGAAGTGATTCCCATTCCCTCCAGCCTCAGTCTCTCACACTGTGTGAAGCAGCTTCATGCTGATAGGACAGCGTCAGAGGCTGTGAGGTAGCTCCACCTCAGGAGAATAGCTGTGGTTACCTCCCACTTGTCTGGTATGACCTAATTTACATATTTCGAAAAATGCTCATAACTTTTAAAATAATAAACGTTTTGGGACACAATTTTCACTAGCATTATTAGTGTTACAGTGCCTATTAGATAAAACCCCCTCAAAAAAGAAGGGGGCACTCCCTCCGTCTGGAAAAAGAAAGGTTCAACCTGCAGAGGCGACAAGCCTTTTTTACTGTTAGAACTGTGAATCTATGGAATAGTCACCGCAGGAGCTGTTCACAGCAGGGACAGTAGATCGCTTTAAAAAAGGCTTAGATAATTTCCTAGAACGAAAAAATATTAGCTCCTAGGTGTAGAAATGTTTTACTTCCCCTTTCCCATCTCTTGGTTGAACTTGATGGACATGTGTCTTTTTTCAACCGTACAAACTGTGTAACTATGTAACTATGTAACTTAAAGCGGGGATTGGAGCAGCTGAAATAGCAGGACAGCATGCTTCGGTGTTGCTAAAGGAAAAACTTGGGTTGGTGGTAGCATTGCTTTCAGAAGAGCCGGACTAAGCAGTCTGCACTAAAGACCCTCTTGGGCTGGTTTAGCTTAAGAGGGTTGAAGTAAATAAATGAAAAGTAAAAAAAAAGTATACATAATTGGGGCATAATTCCAGCAAAAAAATCATCATGTTTTTTTACCCTGCACGGTACATAGATAAAAAAAACACTGTCAGAATTGCTGTTTTTTTGTTCATCCCATATACCAAGAAAGGAATAATAATAGAGGAAAAAGTCATATGTACCCCAAAATGGTACCAATCAAAACATTAACTCATCCCGCAAAAAAAACAAATCCTCACACAGCTTCATAGATGGAAAAATAGAATAGTTATGGCTTGAAGATTATGGCGACACAAAAACTAATTATTTATGTTTTTAAAAAGTGTTTTTATTGTGCAAAAGTAGTAAGACATAAAACAAAGTGACCTGCAGAATAAAGTTACATTTATACCGCAGGTAAATGCCGCAAAAACAAAACTCAAAAAATATTTGTGGAATTGCTTTTGTCTTTATCCAACCCCCCTCTAAAAAATTTTATAAACTTTATACAAAACATTAGATGTACCCAAAAATGGTAACATTTAAAACATAACTCTTGCTTCAAAAAACAAGCCCTCAAGCGGTTCCGTATCCTGTATCCGGAGTATGTTACCTGTCGACATAAAAATAAAAAAGTTATGGTCCTTGAAGTCGAACGATGAAAAAAACACTGCATCTCGAAGGTCAAAATAGGCTGTGTCCTTATAGAGGAACTGTCACCGGTTTAGTAATTCCCTATCCTTAACTAATCTAATAGGTGATGTGATGCTGATACCTACAGTGTGATTTGTTACAAAAAAAACATTTATTATTTGAAAAGTTATGAGCATTTTTCTAAATATGCTCTTTTGGCTCTAATAGCCAAATAGGAGGTGACTCTTTCATTTTACTCTGGGCATGTGATGTTTTCTGTATGACGCTGTCCAATCAGCCTCTTACAGCTTTATCCCCTTTTCTGCCCAGCAACACAGCAGTGATCTTATGGTATACAGCTGCGGATCCCGACTTTGTATTCAACTGGCAATATCTCCGTGTGTCCGTTGTGTGTCATATAAAAGATTAGAATCTCCTCTTTCATATGCCACCAGAACCACTGTTCTAGGCGGTCCATGGCCCGAGATATGGCTGTTTGAAGTGATTCCCATTCCCTCCAGCCTCAGTCTCTCACACTGTGTGAAGCAGCTTCATGCTGATAGGACAGCGTCAGAGGCTGTGAGGTAGCTCCACCTCAGGAGAATAGCTGTGGTTACCTCCCACTTGTCTGGTATGACCTAATTTACATATTTCGAAAAATGCTCATAACTTTTAAAATAATAAACGTTTTGGGACACAATTTTCACTAGCATTATTAGTGTTACAGTGCCTATTAGATTAGCTAGGAGACAGGGCATTACTAAACTAGTGACAAAGACTCTTTAAGGGTTTAATGGGGGTTTTTGATAAACAATTCTTAGGGGGTGCTCAGGAGATATTGGCGTGTTTAGACGAGGTTTATCTAATATGTATGGCCAGCTTAAAAACAATTCTCATCTGCCTCAATGAAGTTGTCTTTCAGATCTCTTTCAGGTGCTGTTTACACTCTACAATGATGGTGATAATGCTGATTGGAAGACAAACAGTAAACTGATCAAACACTTTCTGACTTCGGGCAAAGCGTGCATGTGTATATAACGGGGGAGGCTAGAATGAGCTGGTCTCAGACTCCTTTTTTCCCCTGACATTTGCCATTGAAGGACAATCAAGAGTCCCCCATACACGTTAGATTGTCGACAGATCCTGAGGAAATTTTTGGGATCCACTGACATTCAACTAATGTATGGGCAACTTTAAGCAGATCCATATTAATATTGGTCTAATTGAATAGATATTGGTAAGAAACCTGTACGGCTATACACCTAAAGCGGAACATAGGGGTGATGATAATCCTCAATGATCTAACTGAATTATGGACTGTTTACGATAATCATTACTATTAACAAAAAAATGTTAAGTACACCGATCGTTTCTGCTTTAAAAATTGTATTGATCAGTATTGTTAAACACTACAATCGTATTGTTTACTTCATTATCACCAGGGAGCATGCATAGGGTCAATAGAAATTAACAATTTTTCCCACAATACAAACTTGTAAAATATATTTTTATTTGTAGCGTCTTCACAACATACATTATAATGAAAAAAAAAAATCAGATTGTGTCCACTTCTATAACCAGCTTAAGATGATCTGTTGTTTGAACACTTCTGGATGCAGCTTAATTCCTGACTGGACATGTATGGGAGATGTAAAATTCCATTTGGGATTCCCCCTTACATCATTGAAGGATTTACCCCACAAAACTAATTAAATGTAAGTAAAGTTGCCCTTGCATGCTTCGATAATGCATACATTTCTGCGATTTCTGGCTTGCGCGTGGTCTTGAGAAATAGAACCTTGTGTATTTACATGTGGCGATTCCTCTATATTGCAATTAAATTGTAATTGTAGGCACATAGTACAGAGGCAGGACACCAAAGTCTAGATGGGTGGTTTAATTGGCACATCATTTCCAATTGAAGTTTCCAGTATGCCTTAAAATCTGCAATCTTGATTTCAAAAGTGTTTGCCTACGAGTATTTGCATGTTGGGGCAATCATAAGGCCAGGTTCCCACAGGTCGGATTCGCTGTGTAAAAACTGTGCAGGGCATCCGAACTGGAACCCACAGCACCTTCCGTCCGAAAAACCGCACCACATTGCTGTGACAAAAAAAAGGCGTTTATACTTACCCTCTCCTTTGCGTGTAGTCTGGCCTCCCTGGATAACGTTGCAGCCCATGTGACTGTGTTGCAGCCTGTGATTGGCTGCAGCGGTCACATGTGATGCAATATCATCCCAGGAGGCCGGACTGCAGGGAGAAGGAGAGAGTTCTGGGTAAGTATTTGGTTGTTTTTTTCTTGATTTGCGATTCCGCCGAAAAATTTGCAACACTGGCTTTTGTATCCCCATTGAATTCATTGTGAAAAACCCGCTAGAGAAAAGCAACGAAAACGCAGCATAAATTGACATGCTCCGGATTTAAATTCTGCACTGCAGGTGAATTTAATAACGTTTGCAGTGCGTTTTTTACGCAGTGGGGGCATGAAGTTTTCTAAATCTCATTCACTTTGCTTCTACTGTAAATGCTGTGGAATTTCCGCATAGAATTCCATTGCGGAAATTTTGCAGCATTTACGCTACGTGGGAACTCAGCCTAAGACTAGCCATTCAAGTCAGTCTTGGTGCATTTTGCCTTCTGATTGAGATGAGTAAACACCCACCTTTCTTTTTGAGGAAGATACTCAAAAATACTAACAAAATATACAAAACTGAAAGCAGCTCATTACATAGAATATATATTTTGTACCCCAATGTAAAAATTCTGAACAGCTAATAATTATGATACACAAATTATAATGAAGAATAGTGTAGAGCCGGCTAACCGCTGGCATCTCCCTCCTACCAGTGGCCGCGGCTGTCGGCCCATTCATCCTCACCGGCATCTCCCTTCCAGCTCTGCTCCCTGCCTCCTCTCCTGTACAGTGCCTGTTGGGTGCACGCGTTCTTGCGGTTTCTTAAAGGGCCAGCGTGAGCACCATTAGAAGTGTCCCCATCCTATCCCTGCACACCCAGGAATTTATAAGTGACCCTGTCCCTTGTCCCAGTGCCTGAGCAAAGTTGGACATACCTAGTGTTATCCTGCGAATGTTACGTATCCTGTATCCTGAGTCTGTAACCTGTCGGTATCCTGTGCCCTTTGGGTGCCTCCAGTAATCCAGCACCATTCTGCTTCCAGTAATCCGGCACCGGCCTGTTTACAGTAATCTGGCACCAGCCTGTTTACAGTAATCTGGCACCTACCTGCTTACAGTAATCCGGCTCCAGCCTGTATCCTGCTACCACCAAGGTACCATCTGCCTGTCTCTGCCTAGTTTTTATTTGGCCAGCAAGTACTAAACCGGGACCACCTTAAGAGGTAGCGACCTGGCAGTCTCCCCGCAGTGCAGACCAGATCCCTGTAAGGTGGTTAAAGGGGGAAGACAAAACTGTAAGAGGTGGCCCAGCGCCAATCCGGCAGAGTAGCCCAGTGGATCCACAAACCTGCTGGTCGTAAAAAATAGTCAGTAAAACATGCATACATTACGAATGAACACTGATATATATATATATATATATATATATATATATATATATATATATATTCCAGGATGAGCCTTTATCCCACCTAGCTTCCATCTAAAAGTGAACGTACAAGAGAAATTAAATTAATAATGGTCAACAGTAAAGTCTCTATTATTGTTTTTTGTCAAAGTCCATTACGGTAAATTGAAATCTTTAGGTGTTTAAAGGAAACTGTATTTTGACACCTTGGAGTCCTTTCATACACATTACAATGAACAAGGGTGCAGTTTTAGCAGCTTTTAGATTTAATGCTTGCAAAGGAAATTGAAGGGGAAGGCTTGTCTCCCCTTATAAAGTAGAAAAAGGTCATGTTCATAAGTGGAAAGACTGGAAGTTCTTAACTTGTAGCTACCAAAGCTGCTGGTTAAGGTCTTCCATAAGAGTCTTTGAAGGTTTATATTACAGAGAAAGGTTAATTCTGAGGCTGCAACATTTCTCTTTTTCCTTCCAGGTTCATATACAAAAAGAAATTCGACATCAATTGGTCTCTTTGCCGACCATTTTCCTCCAAATGGATCAGGCCTTTTTTCTGTAAGTGAGGAGAAGGAAAAGAATTTAGACATTATTCAAAAGGCGAAATACTACACTGTCTAAAAATTATTACAGCATGTTTTCAGAGGTGATTTACCAAAGAACAGAGATAAATCAAGACCTGGTGCCTTTATGAGTTATGTGTGCGGCATGTTTATTAAGTGTTTATAAAGTGACTTGCAACACCGTGGCTCATGTCTACAGAAAGGGCTCACAGATTTAGTTGAAATTGACATAAGAATATAATCTGGATTCGTTTATGCAGGGTATGTGAAAATGTGATTATACTAATGATGTGTTACTGTTGATGTTGTTTTATATGCTATAATGTAATTAGCCTACCACTTTACTATAAGGGCAGGGCAAGGAGTACTTGAAGTAAGATAAAGTATTCCTGATGTTAACAGAAGGTAGGCTGCAACAGGTGCAAACATAATTGGGCCTATAGCCAGCATTCATATCAACAGTGGTTAATTGGTTGGAGTTTATAAGAAACTCATATCATGTACACCGATCAGCCATAAGATTAAGGATGAGGACACACGTTGCAGCATCTGCATGCAGCCATAAACTGATAGCCAGTGGCCACACAACTTTGCTGTTAACACCAAAGTTCTACTCGCAAAACCACACAGCCATTAAAAATCAATGTTAATGCCTGCATGGTTTTGCTGGTTAAACGTCTTGTAGGGGGTTCCCAGTATGCAGGTGATTGTACCTACCAAAAGTGGTCCAAAGAAGGACAACCAGCAACAGGTTATGGGTGCCCAAAACACATTGATGTGCATGGGAAGCGAAGGCTAGCCCATCTGGTCTGATCACACAGAAGAGCTACTGTGGGATCAGAAGAGCAGAGTTACTGTAATAGAAATTGTTAAAAAAAAAAAAACAGTTAATGTTGGCTATGATAGAAAGGTGTCAGAACACATAGTGCACACATAATGCATCACAGGTTACTGCGTTTGGACTACATAGGAGACCGATCAGAGTGCCTGTGCTGACCCCTTCTAGCTCTGAAAACACCTACAATGGGCACGTGAGCATCAGAAGTGGACCATACAGCAATGGAAGAAGGTAGCCTGGTCTAATGAAACATGATTTATTTTACATCATGAGGACGGCCGGGTGCATGTGCGTAACTTAAGGCCTGTTCACATCAGCGTTGGCTTTCCGTTCCGGGGTTCTGTCGGATGTTTCCGTAGGATGACCCCCGTAACGGAAAGTCAATCTGAAACCACAGCTTCTGTTCAGTCACCATTGATATCAATGATGACGGAAACATTGTTAATGGTTTCCGTTCGTCACCATTCCGGCAGATTAACGTTTTAGACTGCGCTATTGATTCTGTTGTTAAAACGGAAACCTGCCGGAATGGTGATGAACAGAAACCATTAGCAATGTTTCCATCACCATTGATATCAATGGTGACTGAAACGGAAGCTGTGGTTTCAGTTTGACTTTCCGTTGCGGGGTTCACCCAACGGAAACCTCTGACAAAACCCCAGAATGGAAAGCCAACGCTAATGTGAACAGGCCCTTACCTGGGAAAGAGATGGCACCAGGATGCACTATAAGAAGAAGGCAAGCCCCACGAAGGGAGTGTGATGCTCTGGACAATGTTCTGCTGGGAAATCCTAGGTTTAGACATTCATGTGGATGTTACCACCTACCTAAACAATGTTGCAGACCAAGTATACCCCGTCATCGCAACGGCATTCCCTAATAACAATAGCCTCTTTATCTGCAGAATAATGTGCCGTGCTACACCATAAAAAGTAGTCCATGCCTCGACAAGTCCGAGATGGTTTGGTGGCACAAGGGGGGCCTGCACAATATTAGGCAAGTGGTTGATATGGCTAAACCATGTAAATGGTAATGAAGTTAGATTCTTTTTATACAAGCAATTAACATACTACAAGTAGATTCTTTTTTTAATGGTGAAAATGATTCTAGACAAAGTTTTGTCTAGTGTAGACAAAATCAATATAGTTTATTTTAATGGAAGGGATGTAAACTCTGTTATGTATTTCAATCAGACATCTCATAAAAGTATAATCAGTAGGGTCTGAAAGTTGGAATTACCAACTAGCTGAAGAGCAAGGGGTTTCCATTCTCTGTTCTGGTTGAAGAGGTAGCCATGATCACTCTCCGTTATCATAGCTATGAAAGCTTCCAAGCTTGGGCACTCCACTGTTTCTGTATTCCCATGCATTTTAGTGCAGTGACATGCAAAACTCCTTTTCCATTCAGACTGAGACATTCAAACCATATTACTAAATTACAATCCTAGCTGCTGTACCCCTACAGATCAAACTTTTATGGCATGTCTGACTGACGTCATAAAAGCATTTAGTAAAAAAAATATAAAATGTTGATAAACCTCAAATCTTAACGCTGACTATGTAAGCGACATTTAGGTAATTCTTTACGCGCTAATTTTAAGGGAATGGGATCTGGCTGGTTTTCTTGTAAACTACAGATGTGTTTATGAACCATAAGCTTTATGTGATGCTTTATTTCATGTGTCTCTTTCATGTTTGGATGTTTTTATTACAAGAGTGAAGGTAAAGTGGCTAATACATTTATTTATTTATTTTTAATCTATATTTTATCTAATTTTTAATCTATATTTTATTTCTTTTTTACATTTATAAAAAATGTATCTCAAATTTTCTCCAACTATTTTCCCTTATCATCAACCCTCCAAAACCCAGGGCTCTTGAGAGGAGAGCAAATTAGTAAAAGAAGAATAAAATTAAATGTCACATTAAACGCTTAGTACTGCAGCTTCACTTGAATAGGAGCAGAGCTGTAGTACTGCAGCACGGCCGCTATACAGTGGTTGGAGCCATCTGTTCCTGGAACTGACCACTGCAAAACTTCTGGTGCCGGAGGCAGCCGTGATAGCTGATCGGTGCAGGGTCTGGGTGTCAGGCCCCCACCGATCATATGCAAAGGTCCAGAGTATGAAAAACCGCCCCTCTGCCTGGACAACCCCTTTAAAACTGTGCCAGTCTTAAAAATCTATAGAGTAGATGTGTTTAATTTACTTTAGATCCACACACCTCTTAATAAATTTGTTGCATTTTCAGCTGTACATGCAACACTTCTGCTATATTTCCAGCTTTTGGCATAAATTATAATAAATAGGTTTGGCCAGGGGTGGCCACGCTCCTTCTGCAAAGCTGCACCCATTTGTTTTCAAAGTGACCTGAGCGGGGAAAGCAGACCAAAAGTCGCATATTTTTTTCTGTTTTTGAGATGTTTGCAACATTTCTACTCCAGAAAACTGGTGTAGGAACATTGATAACTTTCACTCCAACAGTATGTAAATAGTTTAGACGATAGTAGCAGCAGGGCTTCTGGGGAATGTACAGAATCAACTTGTTTAACCCCTTAATGACCGCCTATATGTGTTTTCACGGAGGCCATTAAGGGTACTTATGCCAGAGCGCCGCCTTTTTTGGCATAAGATAGCGCCCTCGGGAGGCGCTTAAACTCCGTGTACTCAGCTACGGAGTTAGCTGAGGCCTCGGAGCACAGACCGAGGACCGTTTTGTCCGGTCCCCGGTCACGTGATTTGTTGAAGAACAGCAATCGCTGTAAAAAACATTGGCGGCTATATTCTGTGAGAGAAGAGAGAAATGGTAAAAATAAGGGCCAGCACCCCCTATTAGACCCCCAATCACCCCCCTGTCCGCCCCCACGTACCTGATCATGAAGATGGCGTCACTGACTGTCACGTCACTATGGCAGAACACATTACACTACGTAGGTAGTGTAATGTGTTCTAGCAGCAATCTCAGCTGCAGGTCTAAGTGTCCCCTAGTGGGACAAGTAAAAAAAAAGTAAAAAAAAATTATAATAAACATGTTTATAAAAGTACAATATTATTTTCCCCGCACGATGAACACCGGAAAAAAAATAAGTGAAAAAACAATACTAGAATCACTATTTTTTTGGTCACTACCCCTCCCAAAATATACAATAAAAAGTGATCAAAAAGTCGCATGTATGCCAAAATAGTACCAATAAAAACTACAAACCGTCCCACAAAAAACAAGCCCTTACTCAGCTTTTTTTACCGAAAATTAAAAAAGTTATGGCTCTCAGAATATGGTGACACAAAAAATAAATTATTTTATAAAGAAGTGATTATTTTTTTTTGTGCAAACGCTGCAAAACATGCAAAACATAAAAAAAAGATATACATATGATATCGCCGTAATTGTACCGACCCGCAGAATAAAGTAAAATTGTCATTTATAGCCCAGGGTGACGCCATAAAAAAAAGAATAAAAAGCTTTGTCAGAATTTATGGTTTTTGGTCACCTTGTTTGCCAAAAAATGGAATAAAAAGTTATCAAAAAAATCACATGTACCCCAAAATGGTACCAATGAAAACTACAGATTGTCCCGCAACAAATAAGCCCTCAAACAGCTCCGGTGAAGAAAAAATAAAAAAGTTCTGGCTCTCAGAATATGGCGATGCAAAATATGCAGTGTTCCAAAAGCGGATAAGATTGGGCACCATTTATCAGTGCGGCACTGGACACATATCTGCGGTTTATTATTTATTTACACCATTATTATACCCTCTTATTATGCCCTGATGTTCTCCGCACGGATTACATATGCCCCCACATTATAAACTGAAATACCAGCAAAACTCCAAACAGAACTACTACCAAGCAAAATCTGCGCTGCAAAAGTCAAATGCCGCTCCCTCCCTTCTGAGCCCTACAGTGTGCCCAAACAGCAGGTTACGCCCACAGATATGGCATCGCCATACCCAGGAGAACCCGGTTAATATTTTATGAAGTATTAGTCTTCAGTGGCACAAACTGGTCATAACATATAGTGCACTAAAATGGCATATCTGTGGAAAATTGCAATTTTCACTCCTGACCATCCGTTGCGTATTAACCCCTTCGCGCACCACAACTTAATAGCATTTCGTGGTGTGGGGGTTGATGTATGGAGCGGGCTCACGCGCTGAGCCCGCACCATATGCTGCGGGTATCAGCTGTGTTTTACAGCTGACACCCGGGACTAACAGACAGGAACAGCGATCGCGCTGTTACAGGAGCCTGTAAAAATTACAAAATACATTGGTATTGCAGTGTAATGTACCAGCTATCTACTGATTGCTGGTTCAAGTCCCCTGAGGGGACTAATAAAATGTGTAAAAACAACAGTAAATTATTATTAGTGAAAATATTAAATAAATATTTAAGTCCAAAAAAAACAACCTTTTCAAATTTTTTCTCTAAAGTAATGTAAAAAAATAAAAAAAAATACACAAAATTGGTATTGCTGTGTCTGTAAAAGTCCAAACTATTACAATATACCATTATTTAACTCACACTGTGAACGCCGTAAAAAATAAAGAATTTAAAACGGCAAAATCGCTGTTTTTTGGTCACCTTGACTCTACCAAAAAATGTAATAAAAAGTGCTCAAAAAGTTGTATGTACCAAAAAATGGTACCAATAAAGACTTGTTTCGCAAAAAATAAGCCCTCACACCACTCTATTGACGGAAAAATAAAAAAGTTATGGCTCTTGGAAAGCGGGGAGGGAAAAACGAAAAAGAAAAAGCAAAAATGGATCAGTCCGGAATGGGTTAATTACTTTCTAATGAAAAAACATTTATCACCACATGTGGGGTATTGCCGTACTCGGGAGAAATTGCTTTACAAATGTTGGGGTGCTTTTTCCTCCTTTATCCTTTGTGAAATTGAAAAAATGTAACATTTTAGTGGAAATAATGTTGATATTCATTTTCACGGCCTAATTCTAATAAATTCTGCAAAAGACCTGTGTGGTCTAAATGCTCACTATACCCCTAGATCGATTCCTTAAGTGGTATAGTTTCCCAAATAGGGTGACTTTTGTGTGGTTTCCACTGTTTTGTCCTCTCAAGGGCTTTGCAATTTCTACATGGCACCGTAAACCAATCCAGCTAAATTTGAGCTCCAAAAGCCAAATAGCGCTCCTTCCCTTCTATGCCCCGCTGTGGGTCCAAGCAGCAGTTTATTACCACATGGCGTATTTACGTAATCAGGAGAAATTGTTTTACAAATGTTGTGGTGCTTTTTCTCCTTTATTCCTTGTAAAAATTAAAAATGTCTACGTTTTTTTCAGAAATAAAGTAGATTTTTACCTTTACAGACTAATTCCAATGAATTCAGCAAAACAATGGTGGGGGTCAAAATGCTAACTTTACCCCTAGAAAAATTCTTTGAGGGGTGTAGTTTCCAAAATCGGGTCAATTTTGGGTGTTTTCCACTGTTTTGGTCCCTCCAGTTCATTGCAAACATTACATGGCACCGTTGCCACTATTGGCACTATTCCAGCAAAATCAGAAATCCAAAATCCAAATGGTCCTCCTTCTCTTCTGAGCCCAGCTGTGGGTCAAAACAGCAGTTTATTACCACATATGGGGTATTGCTATAATCAGGTGAAATTGCTTTACATATGTTGGGAGGTTTTTTCTCCTTTATTCCTTGTAAAATCAAAAAAATTGTATGTTTTTCCAGAAAAAAAGTAGATTTTCATCTTCACATACTAATTCAAATAAATTTAGCAAAAAAAAATGTTCATTCTAAATGCTAACTATACCCCTAGATAAATTCCTTGAGGGGGTGTAGTTTCCAAAATGGGGTCACTTTTTGGGCGTCTTTACTGTTTTGGCACCACAACACCTCTTTAAACCTGACATGGTGCCTAAAATATATTCTAAAAAAAGGAGGCCCCAAAATCCACTAGGTGCTCCTTTGCTTCTGAGGCATGTGTTTCAGTCCATTAGCACACTAGGGCCACATGTGGGATATTTCTAAAAACTGTAGAATCTGGGCAATAGATATTGAGTTGCATTTCTTGGGTAAAACCTTCTGTGGTACAGAAAAAAATGTATTACAAATGAATTTTGGCAAAAAAAAAAGAAATTGTAAATTTCACCTCTACTTTGCTTTTCCTGTGAAATGCCTAAAGGGTTAAAACACTTTCTGAATGCTATTTTGAATACTTTGAGGGGTGCAGTTTTCAAAATGGGGTTGATTTATGGGGACTTTCTAATATATAAGGCCCTCAAAGCCACTTCAGAACTGAACTGGTCCCTGAAAAAAATGGCCTTTTGAAATTTTCTTGAAAATATGAGAAATTGCTGCTAAAGTTCTAAGCCTTGTAACGACCTGAAAAAATAAAAGAATGTTCAAAAAACAATGCAAACATAAAGTAGACATATGGGAAATGTAAACTAGTAACTATTTTGTGTGGTATTACTATCTGTTTTACAAGCAGATAGATTTAAATTTAGAAAAATGCAAATTTTTGCAAATCTTCTCCAAATCTTGGTGTTTTTTACAAATAAATATTGAATTTATTGACCAAATTTTTCCCCCAAAAAATTTTGTCACCCAAAAGACATACAAAAGGGACAGAAGGTATTAAAATATTAAAGGGAAGCTGTCACCAGCATTTCACCTATTAAACAGCAATACCTGGGGAAAGTGGGTGAAAAATTATTTTTTTGTAACCTATAATTATCTTCTAAGTAGGCTCTGTACCTTTAGTATTCAGTTTCTTAGTGTTTCCGCCCCATATGCTAATGAGCATAACAGAGTCATATCTTTGTTTGAAAAGAGTCATATCTTCATCCCTCAAGCCTTTCCAAGTTAACCCCGCCTCCTTACTTTTGATTGGCAGCTTCTCGCTTCCCCCACACACGAAATCCCACACTTGCACATCAATGTCTTGTTCTTGTGCGTGCGTACAACGGGACATCATAGCGGTGCATGCACAGTAACCAGATTTGAGGCTGAGGCCCGGACTAAGCGGGGAATGGTGTCTGACCACACATGATGGGCGCATGCGCAATATCTTAGACGAGATTTCAGCTATCAGACATTCAGGACGGGCCAGTTTTCGGCAATGGGTGGGCAGAAGAAAAGGAACGAACGAGACTGGCGGATTATTACTATAAAAGGCGCAAAATGTTTGCAGACTGTTATTTATGGTAGGAGGAGGAGTTTAGGAGAGGGGATAACGCCAATGAACTTCTGACAGCAGCGGCCAGCGAGGGGTGAGTAGAGTTCAATAGGTGAAATGCTGGTGACAGGTTCCCTTTTAAATTAAGCTGTAGAAATGCTAAAACCTTAGACCAGTAAACCTTGATTCTAGAATAAGTTCAGGGCATATGCAAGAAATCAGCATAAAAAAACACATCTCATACAGCTAGAAGCCCAATTCTATGCAAAAAAATAATAATAATAATAAAGTATATGGGGCAGATTTACTAAGACTGGCGTTTCATACATCAGTCTTAGGGCCTGTTTACATCACGTTTGCATTCCATTTGGTTTTTCCAATCATCTGTTCTGTCAGAGGAACAGATGAACCAAAAGACAAACGGAAAGTATTGTTCCCATTTGCAATACCATTGATTTCAATTGTATTTTCTTTAGTTCGTTTCTGTTTGCCTCCGTTCCACTAGGTTTCAGGTTTTTTTATGGAAAAAAAATAGCATAGCCCACTATGCTATTATTTAGGTAAAAAAAAAAACGGAAACCTAGTGTAACGGACGTAAACTGAAACAAACTAAAACCATAAAAATACCAGTTTGCGTTTGTCTTTCCGTTCATTTGTTCCTCTGATAGAACAGATGAACAAAAAGACCAAACGGAGGGCATGCATGATGTGAACAGGCCTTTAGCTATCTGCTCCACTGGCGTAAGATGCAACAGATTTATTAAGAGGCACACACCTCTTAATAAATCTGTCGCACCTTTCCTCTGGCCATGTGTCACAATTATGGCGCAACGACCGCGGCAATGCGCCATTCATTTGTGACCCCATCGCACATAAAAAAAAGAAAGATGCTTACCTCACCACTTCTCCCCTTCAGGTCCTCTCAGGCTTTTACTACCAGTCACAGCTCATACTATTAGCCACAGCTCATACAGGGTCCTGATGGCAAGGTCCAGTACATTGTCTGAGCCTCAGACGGTAGTGAGAGCCTGAGGAGACCCGGAAGGGAGAAGTGAAGAGGAGCAGTGGGGTGATGTTTATATCTTTTTTTTATTGTCCGTTAGGGGGGTAGTCTGATCAGGAGTGAAAAGGTGTGACGCCCAGCTTGGGCCTCCACCTTGCTATACTCCACAGAGTGAAATCTACAGAATTTGGCGAGGGTTGTGTAAAATGACTAAAAGTCACAATCTTCAATGGAAAATGCGACTTTTTGGCCTTTTTGCTATTTTTCTATGGAGGTTGATAAATTACCCTCCATGTATCCACATATCCTAAATTTGTGATCAGTGCAAGGAGAGGACATGTGAATTGAATGTCAAACTTTGTGCCAATTATTATCCCATGGGGCCTCCAAGTCGTGTTTCTAATGTATCCTTAAAAGAAAATTAATTTAGAGGTCACATGACAATAAGTAAATTTATCCCATATCAGCGTTACACCATTATAGCGCGTTCCAAATTATTCCTCCCAGAGCTTCTGTTTTGATGTGAACTGCCTCCCACCCTCATAGATATTTTGCTTGAGGATGTTCCAAAGGTTCTCAATAGGGTTGAAGTCAGGGGAACATGGGTGCCACACCATGAGTTTCTCTCCTTTTATGCCCATAGCAGCCAATGACACAGAGGTATTCTTTGCAGCATGAGATGGTGCATTGTCATGCATGAAGATAATTTTGCTACGGAAGGCACGGTTCTTCTTTTTGTACCACGGAAGAAAGTGGTCAGTCATAAACTCTACGTACTTTGCAGAGGTCATTTTCACACCGTCAGGGACCCTAAAGGGGCCTACCAGCTCTCTCCCCATGATTCCAGCCCAAAACATGACTCCGCCACCTCCTTGCTGACGTCGCAGCCTTGTTGGGACATGGTGGCCATTCACCAACCATCCACTACTCCATCCATCTGGACCATCCAGGGTTGCACGGCACTCATCAGTAAACAACACAGTTTGAAAATTAGTCTTCATGTATTTCTGAGCCCACTGCAACCGTTTCTGCTTGTGAGCATTGTTTAGGGGTGGCTGAATAATAGCTTTATGCACACTTGCAAACCTCTGGGGGATCCTACACCTTGAGGTTCGCGGGACTCCAGAGGCACCAGCGGCTTCAAATACCTGTTTGCTGCTTTGCAATGGCATTTTAGCAGCTGCTCTCCTAATCCTATTAATTTGTCTGGCAGAAACCTTCCTCATTATGCCTTTATCTGAACGAACCCATCTGTGCTCTGAATCAGCCACAAATCTTTTCACAGTACGATGATCACGCTTAAGTTTTCTTGAAATATCCAATGTTTTCATACCTTGTCCAAGGTATTGCACTATTTCATGCTTTTCGGCAGCAGAGAGATCCTTTTTCTTTCTCATATTGCTTGAAACCCGTGGCCTGCTTAATAATGTGGAACGTCCTTCTTAAGTAGTTTTCCTTTGATTGGGCACACCTGGCAAACTAATTATCCCAGGTGTCTGAGATTGATTACAATGATCCAAAGAGCCCTAAGACACAATACCATCCATGAGTTTAATTGAAAAACTAATAATTAAATGTTTATGACACTTAAATCCAATGTGCATAATAATTTGGAATATTTGTATATGCGTTAGAAGACATTAGAAATTCTAAAATAGGGAAATATTCAATATTATAATCAATAATAGAAGAAAAGCAGCGCTCTGTAATTGCAGGTATCTAAAAATTCTGTTATCTGGAGAAAAATGGACTGAAAAACTCTCAAAAGGAAGTATTACTCCTCCCTTGAATAACTGAGAATCAAAATTAAATCCCCTGTTTTTCAAAAAATTTTAAATGTCCAATCCAAGTAAGTGCTAGAAACTATAGTTGTTCCATAAAGAAGAAATAGATACACTGGGAGTAGTTGAAAAAATATATATTTAATTTCTTCCGAAATTTTATTAAACATGAAATATAAAGGATAATTTTTTAATTTTGATTGTCCAAGGACCCAGATTCTAAAACCTTGAATAGGTTTTGGCATTGAAACAGTCCAGTAATATCACATAAATAAGGAGATGAACGAGGAAGAATAATACATAAATGTAGATGTAGACATGAAAAGCGAGATATGAGACATAACCCGTAGGAAAGTAAAAAATGTTCCAATTTAATCAATAATGTGGTAATACTTTCACCATTTCTCTTAGGCTACATTCACATGAACATGGCCAACCTCGGACGTGAAAAACTGCAGTTTTTCACGTCCGAGGTGCACCCGTGCTTTACACGTTATACTAGAGTCTATGGAGGGATGCGTGAAACGCAAAAAAATAGGACAAGTCCTATTCTTTCACGGACCTTCCACACGCTCCATTGAAACAACTATCGTGTGAACGGCCCCATTTAAATACATGAGTCCGTGTGACGGCCGTTGTTTTAACAGCCATCACACGAACATGATACACGCTTCTCTGAATGAGCCCTTAAGGTAAAGAATATATGGACAAGCTCATGGACTGGCTGATAGTCTGGTGCAATTACAAGTATTCATACCATTGGAAAACAAGCAAGTGTTGGCTTCAAAATAATTTTGAGAAGAGTTTGAGAAAGGCTTGTTTTGAGTGCTTGAAAGCAGTGTCGTAGCTAGGCCAAAGATTCAGAGTGCTACCCTAGCCCTGAAACTATATGAGCTCCCCCTGGATCCAAGCACCCAGGGCAAATGCCCCACCAGCCTCCCTTCCTCTATCTATGCCCCTTCTTTTCACATTTCCCTCTTCTCTTTTCTGCTGGTAGTGAAGTGTCAATTCAGTCTTGAGCTTACAGGATGCTAAGAAAGCATTGAATGACAATTATTTTCGCAGGTGTTACTTTGCCTTACATTTTAATAAATCTTCCATCTTTTTATCCATTTCATAGCAAATACTTCAGCTAAACCCCGCAATACAAAACAGAGCACACTATACAATTTGTTTTTGCTTTCCAATTTATCCATTAATGCTTGATAACTCAAATTTGAGGTCTATGCTGTGTTATTTTATTGCTACTCTAAACTTTAATAAAAGTTGGTTACAAAATAAAAAAATATCATAGTGGCTCAATAGATAACACTCTCGCCATTAGCAATTGGGTCCAAAGTGCAATTTCAATCAGGTCAATATTCGTATGCAATTTGTGGGTCCTCACAAGGCTTGTTTGGTTACCTCCAGCTACTTAGGCTTCCAAACATCCATTACTTGGCTTCTTATGGAATGTCTGCTATGTTTAAAAAGTAAGAATACAATAAGCGATTCAGTGTGGATGGGGCCAAGGTAGAAAACATTCTGCATATAGTTCTATAGTCCTGAAAATTACTGAAGTTTAAATTTGCAAAACTAATGGTTATAGTATAGTATTGGCATCCACAGCAGACTTCTAGGCAGTAGAGGCTTCTTTACAAATGTCCATGTGGGACTCACTACAGTTCGTTTATATCAGACACATGGGAATCGTGAGTCAGGAGCTTTGCATAATCTATTTATTTTCCATCTGCTCTAAGTACTGATGCATATAGATATAGTGACTCCTTTGACACGTCTCCTTTGCTGTTGTACTTCACACTAAGGTGCTGATACTTACATTGCATTCCATTCTTAGGTCATCAAGTACACAGACCCAAGCAAAACAGATTAGTCCTCCCAGCAATCAAATGTAAATGTTGGTATATTCATACCAACATGGACTCTTCGCATCTTACAATGACATTTCTAAATATCCTAAAAAAAAACAATGTGAGCTTTCTATAAATCATTGTACTGTAATAAATTACTGATAATAATTCAGTGGATAACCTTGATATAATCCTCGCTGATTAAGAGATTGGACTAGTTTGCTGCAATGTTGTTAGATAGAGTAAAAGCCCTTTTACACTGGCCAATTATCGGGTTTCCGGTAGTTGCCCGGTATAATCAGGGCAGCGATCAGCAGTTGAACGGGCAAATTCTCGTTGATCAGCTGATCATATTGTTTTAAAACTGCAAAATATTATTGGTGTTGGCAGTACATCTCCCTGTGTAAACAGGGAGAGGTGCTCCTGACATGATACAAATGTATGGGGACGATTGATATGAATAATGAGCGTTCGTCCCCATACATAGCTCCTTGTGAAAGGAGCAAATGAGCTCCGACAGTGAGCTGTCTCATTGATCAGCACTCGTTGCACCGGCCAAAATGTGCCGGTGTAAAAGTAACTTTACTCTACCCATAGCCTTTTTTAACCAGTTGACTCAAACCAAATTGGCAATAGTGCAAAAAATAACCAGACAAAATGATTAGAAGGTTTTTTTTACTTCAACATCATGCAACGTTTCGACTTCAAACAAGCCAGAACGTTGCACACTGTTGGAATAAACAAAACCTTCTATTCATTCAGTCTGGTTGTTTTGTGTGCTGTCACCAAAATCTTTTAGGGTATTTGGATAGTGTGGTCCATTTGGACCAGACCCACCAGGTGACGAGGACTGGTTATACTGTACACAGGGTGCTGTTAAACAAAATTGTATCCAGTGGAGTGACTAAATGATAATAATTTAATAATAAAACACAAAACTTGTATTTTATATTATATGTCATCTTAATGGGTGTGATTTAAATAAAAGTTAAGCCAGTATAAAAATAGGCAGAGTAAATAGCAGTGATCAGACCTGAAGAAACAAGGGAGCTAATTTGTGAACAGTCTAGATTTATATAGTCTTGTTGTTTGGCCCTGATGCATTTATAACACAACTATAGAGTTGGTCAACTAATAAAGGTAACAGAGGTTAATATGTATTTTCTGAACTTGTGTTTGAAGGTAGGTATCCCTTCAGCCAATATAATTTAGACCAATTTTTTTTTCCAGGTAACTTTTCACATTCAATGTTGGTTGGGTTAATTTGCGCCCACCAGAGGAAATTATTCTGAGGGCTCAACCTCCATATATATATAGAACCTGTAAATGTCCACTTTTAATTGCACTGTTAACACATGGAATATCATCAATATGGTCTAAAGAGTTATTAGTTAATCAAACCATAAGAAATAGACCACAGAGGCAAGTTATTAGCACCAAAGTCAGTTCCACATTGTTTTGTCTTCTGCTGGACCTTTGGAACTAGAGATGTCCAGAATATCCCGAAATTCTTTTCAGGTCTGATTCGTTTGAGCCAGCCATCAGATTTGATTTGGCCTCAATCAAGTCATCACCAATCTAAAGTGCCCTTATTGCCCTTAAAAGACATGTACAATCAGACATCGATGACATATCACTAAGATATTATATCCTTGTCAGAATAGTAGTGGTCTAACAGCTGTGACCTCCGCTTATCGGCCCCCTGAACTCAATGCCTGACCATAAAGCTGCCCAAAAAAGCTGAGCCAAATGAAGTCGAAAAGGAATAGTACTCTCCTAGCTCAACTGCTACTTCATTCTAGTGAATGGCAGGGGTAACTTTGGTCAGGCCCCCACGGGTCAGGCATTGATGGCATAATCTAGTAATATGCCATCAATATAGTGAGATAACCACATTTATGAAATTGTATAACATTGTATAAATCAATTGCAAAACATAGTTTACTCTCCTTTTTTTTTTTTTACTTTCCATTGTTTGACAGCATGGGATTTTCATCATATCTAGAAAAATAAATTTTACCAAATGTGGCCAGACTTAATAAATTTTTTAGGTTAAAACTGATTTCGGGAACCTGCATAGCCTGGGAATATTTTATTACTAATTTTACATTATATTTATCTTTCGAATGGCCAAATGCCTCAATTCAAATTGATTTTATAATTATTATATCCAAAATTATAGCCCTATTTCTACAAGAATTATGAAGTGAAACTACTTTAAAATAATTTGGTATTATTTTTTTTTTTATAAACTAATGCAGAGGGGTCAGAGAAGCCAATTAATTATATCAACTGAAGCAGAAAATCTGTCAGCATGAGCATTTTAAATTACCTGGGCACACCTAGCGGATTTACATTCTCTTGGCATAAATTTACTTTGCCCCACAAAGAAAAATAAAACATTTCATAATTCCATTTGAGTACATAACAAAAGGCGCTTGACAGCTAAGTACCACCTTCCTCACTTGGGGGTTAAAGGCATCTCCAAGGACTTTTTAGCTTATGCAAAAATCTGGTTCTTGACGGAGGATGGGCGACAGGAAATGAAAATCTCCTGTAAAGTAAAGACTAAGAAAGAGCCTCCAAAAACAAAGGAGGTTGGGTCTTTCCTGGCAGGAGGCTAACTGCATTCTTTTGTTAAATATTAACATGACATAAAGCAGGAGAAATGGATGTCCATCACCGGAATAAGTAGGAACTAAGTGAATATTTTAGGAACAAAGAGGTATCTAATTTAAATGACTTAAGAAAAATAATCAGGAATGCCATTTGTAGTACAAAGCACATGAGAATGTGATTGATTTGAGAGTGAGACCAATAAGTTTCTAAACACTGTATAGAGAGGAAATGATCTAAATAATACATGACTATGAAAATGGACACAGATAAAGTATTACAAAGTAATTTTAGAAAGATTATTCATGACGTGCAACATTTTTCTAAGTTTGATTTATTTCTAATGCTGTTACTTAATTTCCATATGATGAGATAACACCTTACAAGAAGAGGTGAGCAAACTTCTTTACCCAATACACGTTTCGCTGATTCAAATCTGGTCATTAGGAGACATTAGCAAATGAATTTGCACAGTTTGAGATTTGACAAATTTTGGTGAATTTTTGAGAATAATAGCCGAATCGGTTCTCCTATTGTATTCCAAAGATTAGGAAATAAGCGAGAGGAGAGTCGTTGAAACTATTCCTTTTCTCCCTATTACAAGATGCTTAATGATTCAATAAACAAGAGCTTTGGCTTTTTTTTAAATATACTATTATATTTTATGCAAATTGAAAACAATATTTAATATAGTCAAAATATACCCCATGAGACAACTCATAGTACGACTACAACAGGTGATAAGTTTAGCTCTAGGCTAAAGGTTGGCTAGTCTTGTAGAGGAATTTTCAATATGTCCAATAAAATAAGAGATTTTTCCTGCATTAAATGTTTGTTTAATACAAATCCCATACATTTAAATTACAAATAATGAGACGGTTTTTAAAATAATTCATTTTAATTGGATGTGGTATTTAATTTTGTTTGCTTAACTACATTGTTATCAATCAACATCTCCAAATACATGGTTTGTTTGCATATGCTTGCTTTCCCTATGTAATGTAGTGTGTAAAGAAAATTAATATGATAGCACCAGTGTAACTACAGGAGGTATAGTGGTAGCAGTCACACAAGACCTTGGTGCCTGAGGGGGCCCAATGGCCCTTCTGCCACATAGGGGAATAGCAGTTCTATAAATGACATGTGAACATTGGGGGATGGGCCTAGTTTAGATAATGCATGAGGGCTCAGGAGCTTAAAGTTGTACCTTTGGTATAGTTAATTCATTAAGAATACTACATAGACACATCTTTAATAAAAGCCTACATATTATATATTTTTAAGCAAATAGTTTACTTAGATTCTGGGGTTAATCTATGTTTTAATTTCAAAAGCTTTAATTCATACAGTATAGCATCATTTTTATGTGTTTCTTATAATATCTAAAGATTGTGACAAACACATAAAACTCCAATTTTAATTATCCTTTGGCTAGTAAATGTTGAATAATTTAAAAGTAGACATATGCAATTAAGTAGTGCCGAGATGGCCAATGGAAAAACTGTCAGGGGACGTTGGAGCAGATTTATTAATTTATCATGGATGGAAAATTGAAGTAAGAGGCTTCAGGAATTTTTCTTATGCTGGCCATACACTGGGACATAGTTTAAAAGAAAAAGTTGCAAAAAATACAGAATGTACTTGTGCAAAGTGGCAAACGATCGGCCATAATTGGCCAATTATGCCATACACACATAGTTTTAGCCGATGACCAGACAAAAAAATCTATCATTGAACGATGATTGGCTGAAAATTTAGACATCTGCAAATTCAGAGGACTTTCATCTTATGTATATGGTGAACTTTAGGGAACTATAGCTTCTGACTAATGGACAAGATTTCCAATATTTGAAATACTTATCTTTCATGCTTCAAAATGTTTCGTAAATCATAAATGTTTCTTTTACTATTGTTTACTAAAAATGTATTTGGTGAAATACAAATGCACAATATTTCCCACAATACAAGTTATTTTCATTTATTTATATTAGGAAAAATTGCTTTCCTTATACCCACCCCCCCCCCCCCACACACACTCTATTAGCCAGAGTGGAGAGCCAGTGAAAAAGAGGCTTGCTCTTTAGAGGACTTAACTCAATCATGCTGTATACCACATAGTGGACCACTCATTTATATGTGCACCTTGTTATACTACATTTCTCCTGCAGCGGACACTCTTGTGAGGTTACCAGCAAATTGTTCTAATGTATTATCAACTGAATGCCAGGGGTTCATCTGCTGGACCCATGGCAAACATTTCACGGGACAATCTCTCAAAGCCTTTTCGACACTTGCTGTCTTGCCAATTTACCAACATAATATGTTTTCTTGTATAGTCTTCTAGTTAAAATAGTAATTTAGTCATTGATATGTATTATATATGAATGCATCATGTAGTATCAATATAGTGCCCTATGCCTAGTCTAAGAACAACCTTTCTCAATCGTGCCTCCTCACATCAATTTTAACATGAACACTACAGATAAAATTGTAACATCCTTGACAAATATCTCAAATATAAATGAGCATTTGAATATTCAGTTTAAAGTGGTACAGTTAAAAGAAGCTACAAAGCCTTGTCATTGATCTAATATGTGTTTACACATTCCTTGAGGCAGTGCATGATGTATAATGGGATTTCTATGGCCCCACATTACAAAAGGTGCAAAGTGCTTTTCACTTGCAAACTCATGTATTCACGTGGTAAGGAAATGCAAATGTTAAGTCATTTTTGTTTTACTATTGACAAAGTGCTCCCCCCTTTCCCCCAACCAATGTAAAACAGGCTAAAGTTCATAATGATGTCAAGCATTCCTTTCCTGGCGATACAACAAGATGGACAATATTGTGCTATGAACTTCCAGTCTATTAAAACATGGAAAAAAATTCTCAAACTTCTTCAAAGAATGTGACTGGTAACGGTTGGAAAATGCTGATTGCATGGCATCAATGTTGCAATAAATGACAAATCTAATGAAGATCTATTATTCTGTTAAACAAATACAGTAGTAATGATCACATACAATGCTTGAAGCTAAAGATCACACATCCTTAGTTTATAACCTGCTTAAATACCCAGATAATTTATGGGCTATGGCTCCGCAGGGCTCTAAGGCTGTAACATTGTATTTAGGGAGGTTAAGCTTTATTCAAAGGGCTAAATAAAGATAAATCACTCCAAGATGCTAAAGGAGTCTTGTTCGCTTGAGAGAGCGGCTCACATTTTACTAGGAAATATTGATATATTTCAACTGTGCAAGTATGACGCAATTATAGATAGTCCAGTCCATTCAAATATATTACATTTCAACGAACTAGTAGCTAGGATATTATTATTTTCAATTTCTTAACTATGAAATTCTATGATATCTATTACAAATTATAGTGCCATTAGATGGTACGTAATTGTGTGTTATTTAGTATGAAATATTACAAAATCAGGAAATTAGTAGACCTAGGAACAAGTTAACATGAGAAAAGTTATTGCTACTTTTGGTAAGAAAATTATTTTGGTGGAATGGGTATCCACACATATGCCATCTATTGTACAGGTCAAGTATTGGAGAAAATATATATTTATATTGGATAGACAAAAATAAATGAAAGATAGAACACAATATAGAAGGATGGATAAAAATATGGCATCCAATGTCAAGAATACTATCTAATACAGAGCTTCAGGAGATTTATGGAACTTTTTGAATAGAATAGAAGGGGGGTGAACAGGTCACGGACAAGGGAGGAGGGGGAGAAAGGGGGATTCATGGATAAACAGCACTAAGTAATTTTTTGTTATAAAATATATGCATATTTATGATTCCACCTGTGAGTGGATGATGTGTTATACAAATAAAGAATTGAATAAAGTATTTAAAAAAGAAAAACATGAGAAAAGTTTCTGTAAGTGTTCAAGGTGTTATTATTAACAGGCTCTTTACCAAAGTGTTCAGTAATTTAAAATAATACTGGATTGTCATTTCATAATACCTGTAAGGCAGGTTTTAGGCAGCCATAATATGGCCATATTTTAGTATCCTTGTTATGACTGTAATACGAACTTAGATCACATACTGTTCTGTGGTAAATCAAAGTTTGGCTCAGTTGGACCACAGCAGGTATGGGTGTTGTGGAATTGATGGACAGTGAAAGCTGGCAATACGTATTTGAGATGTCTTGTGAACACATGATCAGTGACTAAGCCACATGGCACAGTAATATTGAAAAATATTGAAAAATTTCCAGTGATACCCAGCATCCTAATCTTTCAAATCACTTGCTAGATTGCAATATATGATCTAATTATTGATTTGTGTACAGCCAGCTAATTGCGATATTTTTCCAAATACAGGTTTTCTGTTAGGCTGGAGTTTTTTTGCCGGAGGAAAATCTGCCTCAAAATTCCATTTAGAATTTTGAGGCAGATTTTGCTCTGCCTGCACGACGATTTTCGCTGTGCTTTTCGCTGCGTTTTTCACCCACGGCCATTGAGCATTGCGGGCAAAAAACGCCGCAAAATCCGTTTTCTCTGTCTCCCATTGATGTCAATGGGAGGTCAGAGGCGTAAACGCCCGAAGATAGGGCAAGACGGTTTTTCCGCCCGCGGGAAAAAAACGCATCCGCCTCCCATTGTAATCAATGGGAGGCATTTTCGGCCATTTTTGGCGCGCTTTCTGAAGCGGTTTCCGCTTCAAAAAATTCGTCAAAAAACTTCATGATGCCTGGCAGTTGAAAATGGATAATTTTTAATGGACAACTTTCAAAGCAGTGAGGTATATTCTAAATGCATAAGTTAACATTGTTCTCTTGTATTTAGTTGTCCACTATTATCGTAAATAAAGCTGGATAAATCTTAAATACTGAGCGCCCATTATTTCATTTTATTATTTAATTCCCCATAGCTGTACTTTATCTAGTACTGAGAATACTGGAGAATACAGGCATAGTAGATTGTGAATTTCAAATGCAACCCATTAAAATGTAATATGTGATGAGGCTCTGTTTCCACCTGTGCTTGGAGGTTCTTTCGGGGTTTTCATCAAACTTTTCTGGATATTCTCCTCAGTGTATGTTTTGATCCACTGGAAAATTCAATAATACTAACACAAGTTTGAACAGAACCTTAGTTCTTTTCCAATAAGTGTATGTTGCCTTTTGACAGTCAGAATAGTGTAGCATGCTGTCTTATACTATCTAGAAAAATGCAAATGGAAATCTGACAGACATTCATTGGGATAAAAACAGACCATAATCAATCCTGTAAAAATTGGATCCGTGGCTCTAGTGTGAAACAGTCTTAATAAGAAATATCAGTGTAACTTTTCTTTCTATAAGTATATGCAAAAACTTCAGCTAACACTAACATATAAGCTAACATACCGGCCTTGGTAGTTTCCCTGCATTCAATGATAGGAGCCTCAAACTATCCTTTAATTATTTATCTGAAGCTATACAGCAATGTTGTATCTCATCTCTATATTGTGTGAGCCACTGAAGCCAAGCCAGGCTTTCTCTTCCTGTTATATATTACAGAAAAATTGTAACTAAAGAAGAAAATGGAAAAAGAAGAAAAATAATAGCTGTTCCATTTAGGTGCAATCAGACACAATAAACCTATTCCAGCTCCATACAAACTGAGTTAGCACAGCGATCAATTTTGAGTAAATCACAGGCATGATTTGCTGTTGCTGCCAAGCACTGGCACTGCTTACAACAAAGATAACCAAGATATGTTTTATAGGCACATTTATCTGCAAAAAGCAAAGGATCGTGGGTAAGTGTCAACCTTCAGTGATTTTGTAATGAGCCAGAACACACTGTTTCAGAAAAAGATATGGGCTAAACAGCTGCACTCATATTGTGTGGCAGAATATCAGAGAATCAAGTCAGACAAATTAGCGAAAATCTCTTTACTGAGCAGCAGGATTACATTTATATATATATACACTACCGTTCAAAAGTTTAGGGTCACTTAGAAATTTCCTTATTTTTGCAAGAAAAGCACAGTTTTTTTTTCAATGAAGATAACATTAAATTAATCAGAAATACACTCTATGCATTGTTAATGTGCTAAATGACTATTCAAGCTGCAGATCTCTGGTTTTTAATGCAATATCTACATAGGTGTATAGAGGCCCATTTCCAGCACCCATCACTCCAGTGTTCTAATGGTACATTGTGTTTGCTAACTGTGTTAGAAGGCTAATGGATGATTAGAAAACACTTGAAAACCCTTGTGCAATTATGTTAGCACCGCTGTAAACAGTTTTGCTGTTTAGAGGAGCTATAAAACTGACCTTCCTTTGAGCTAGTTGAGAATCTAGAGCATTACATTTGTGGGTTCGATTAAACTCTCACAATGGCTAGAAAAAGAGAGCTTTCATGTGAAACTCGACAGTCTATTCTTGTTCTTAGAAATTAAGGCTATTCCATGCGAGAAATTGCCAAGAAACTGAAGATTTCCTACAACGGTGTGTACTACTCCCTTCAGAGGACAGCACAAATAGGCTCTAACCAGAGTAGAAAGAGAAGTGGGAGGCCCCGCTGCACAAATGAGCAACAAGACAAGTACATTAGCTTCTCTAGTTTGAGAAATAGACGCCTCACAGGTCCTCAACTGGCAGCTTCATTAAATAGTACCCGCAAAATTTCATTGTCAACGTCTACAGTGAAGAGGCGACTCCGGGATGCTGGCCTTCAGGGCAGAGTGGCAAAGAAAAAGGCCATATCTGAGACTGGCTAATAAAAGGAAAAGATTAATATGGGCAAAAGCACACAGACATTGGACAGAGGAAGATTGGAAAAAAGTGTTATGGACAGACAAATCGAAGTTTGAGGTGTTTGGATCACACAGAAGAACATTTGTGAGACGCAGAACAACTGAAAAGATGCTGGAAGAGTGCCTGACGCCATCTGTCAAGCATGGTGGAGGTAATGTGATGGTCTGGGGTTGCTTTGGTGCTGGTAAAGTGGGAGATTTGTACAAGGTAAAAGGGATTTTGAATAAGGAAGGCTATCACTCCATTTTGCAATGCCATGCCA
This sequence comes from Rhinoderma darwinii, assembly GCF_050947455.1. NCBI lineage: Eukaryota > Metazoa > Chordata > Amphibia > Anura > Rhinodermatidae > Rhinoderma > Rhinoderma darwinii. The sequence goes on from NC_134694.1 coordinate 93,879,442, forward strand.
TACCCTGTGGACAGCGCTTGATTGGAGCCAATTTCATCCTACAACAGGACAATGACCCAAAGCACACCTCCAAATTATGCAAGAACTATTTAGGGAAGAAGCAGGCAGCTGGTATTCTATCTGTAATGGAGTGGCCAGCGCAGTCACCAGATCTCAACCCCATAGAGCTGTTGTGGGAGCAGCTTGACCGTATGGTACGCAAGAAGTGCCCATCAAGCCAATCCAACTTGTGAGAGGGGCTTCTGGAAGCCTGGGGTGAAATTTCTCCCGATTACCTCAGAAAATTAACAGCTAGAATGCCAAAGGTCTGCAATGCTGTAATTGCTGCAAATGGAGCATTCTTTGACTAAAGCAAAGTATGAAGCATAAAATTATTATTTGAAATAAAAATAATTATTTCTAACCTTGTCAATGTCTTGACTATATTTTCTAGTCATTTTGCAACTCATTTGATAAATATAAGTGTGAGGTTTCATGGAAAACACAAAATTGTCTGGGTGACCCCAAACTTTTGAACGGTAGTGTATATATACATATATATATATATATATATATATATATATATATATATATATATATATATATATATATATACATATATATATGTATATATATATATATATATATATATATATATATATATATATATATATATATATTAGCAGGTTAATCCTAAATACAAGAGTAGATTACAGTAAACAGTTTAAGGAAGCCTTTAGCCAAATCCGTGGCATAGAGCAGTAGGGGTTCCCTTTCTTACTTGATACTCCCACTGGCTCCTTCAGGTTGAACCAAGGCTATAGAAACCAATATGTCATGCCTGTAGGAAAGTAAAAGACTTTACAGGGGCCAAAAATGTCTAAAAGATTGTGTAGATTTATCAGGGAACTTTCAAGCTATCATTCAATTGAAGCATTCAGAAATGGAGAACATTCCCATATTAGTGGCAAATACCCAGGCCATACTGTCACTTTATGTATAAGCTGCCCATACACTAGTCATAAAAAGTCAACTTTGACCATTTGCTGTCGATTGTCGGTGCCTTTTCTTAGCACAAGATTGTGTGGAAGAGACCAACTAAAGGTAGATATCTCAACTGACTCGAAAAAAAAGTAGGATCATATAGACCATGAATAACTTTAATTATAACTAAAACATAATATATTTTATTGGGAAATAATTTAAAAAAGCAAGTCCACCCCGCCGCCTGAGGCGATCTACGACGAAACGCGCGTCGAGGCGGTCACTCCAGTAACTCTGTGCTCACTGTGTCATGTAAGTAAAGCTGCTCTGCTGTCTGCATTGAAATGCTATTATAACATCTTTATTATTATTTACAAGGACATAATCTAAGTCAGTTACTGATACTTATGCATAATACCGCTCCTGATTTATGCAATATTATTCTGTATTTATGTGAATGTATCTTGTCTAGTACTAATAGTTTAACTTTACCATGTGTCTATTCCTTAGTGGTGCACAAATGAGATTCTGAATATATTACATATAATAAAAGTCTTTGGAAACAACAGGCAGTAGATATTAATTCTAATTGACGTTATTCATGGTCTATATGCTCCTACTTTTTCGAGTCTTTCTATAAAGATGGACCAAATATAGGAATATTCATAAAGGTAAGATATCTGTAGAAAAGTTGATCAGATGTGTTTGAATTGTTGGTCATTGCCAGATGCAGTTTTTGGCAATACTTGGAAAGTCAATCAGGACAAAGAAAAAATGCCTCCAGTGGGCAGTGGTTTAAAACAACTTACCCTGTTGTGACCTCATCAATATTCATTGCTTTCTCCCATGTCACATAGCAATGTAGAGATTGATCTGAGCATTGTTGTCAATCTATCAATGTGATGTATGGTGTCATTCAAATTTACAACCTTTGCAGACCTACTATTAATGGGCTTGTCTCATGAAGACAACCCTTTGCACAAAAACAGTCGAGAAGCCCCGGGGACCCCCTCCATGAAATTTAGAGGGCATTTGGACAAGGGTCGTCTTTAGCCACATGCTAAACAACTCTGCACTTATAAGTCTCCAAGTTTTCCTGACAGCATCTACGATTCTATAATTATATCTTGCTTCAGCCATGGTTAATGTACATATAGTAAAAGGGGTTGTCCTAGAATAGACAATTATCACTTATCCACTGTATAGGTAATAATTTTTTGATCACTGGGTGTCCCACTGCTGGGACCCCAACCGTTCATGAGAATGAGGGTTTTGAACCCCTTGTTCTGCCTTACTGCTGGACCGCAGTGAGGAGGACATTGAATGGAGTGCCGATCGAGCATGCATTTAAAGTCAGTGGGAACAGAGTTTTTGACTGTCTAAAATCACTAGTTTATGGGCAGCTTAAAGCAGTACGGCATGGGTATTTGCCACTAATATGGGAATGTTCTCCATTTCTGAATGCTTCAATCGAATGATGAACTTCAAATAGCTTGAAAGGTCCCAGATAAATTTACACAATCTTTTAGATGTTGTTGGCACCTGTAGGGTCTTACTTTCTTACAGGCATGACAGATTCATCTCCATAGTCTTGATTTAACCTGACGGAGTCAGTGGGAGTATCAAGAATGAAGGGGAACCTCTTCTTCTCTATGAAATGGATTTGTAGTTTTGGCTAGGGGGTTCCTTAAGCTGTATATTGTAATCTAGATTTGTATTTATGGCTACCTCTTAGGGTAAACCTGCTAGAGTAGGACATTGAAAAATACAGGTATACTATATAGAGTATATATACAAATTTTAATTTTAATTTGATTTGATTCATACTTGATTCTCTGATATTCTGCTACTCAATATGAGTGCAGCTGTTTAGCCAATATCTCAGCTGTTTCTGTAAGTTCCATGGACATTGAATAAGGGGGCAGACACATGTGTGGGGATCCCAGCGATCAGACAACAATCACCTCTCCTGTAGATAGGAGATAATTGTTGATTCTTGGACAACCCCCTTAAGATTTATAGAATTGTATTTCAAGTGTAGATTATTTGAGAGATCAGTATCGAAGAAGATTACAATTACAAAAATGACAAACATACGTCTATAAAATTTCCTGGAAATAGCCAAGACAAAGCCAAGACTTAAAATTAAAATGGGCAATGTAAAATTATAATGAAATTGTCCCTAAACCACTAAACAATAGTGTAGTAGAATGTGTTCTGGAATTACATAAAACAAAGGCAATATTAAGAAGTACTAGTTAATGATGGACTAAAAGCAATATCTGCTCCACAGGTACATAAAAAGTAATCAAGGCCATTGAAGGTAGAAGGATCAGAAGGGTAATTCACACACAACTTCAGGATTTCAAACTGTGCAGGAATGGAGAAGTGAAGAGAGCTAGCATGAGATAATTGTCAACCATGGAGTTTTATCCCTAAGTGCTGAGTGTACGGTGTTCCTTTTTGTTTTCCTGTCTAATCTGGACCTTTCACAAGACCATTGACTTTAGGATCACTGCTAGTTTAACAACATCTCTCAACAGCAACACTATTTAATTATTCATCACTTAAAGCAAACAAGTTTCATTACACCTAAAAAAACACATAGCTATTAATAGTGAAATTAACTTCTTAAAAATATATATAATACAATACCTTTTTCTAAATTTGGTGCTTGTTTGTGGGTTCAGGATAAGAAAAAAAAAGCTGTTTTGTTTTTTTTCAGAAACAGCACCACTCTTGTCCATTGCCTGTTAGCAGCTAAGTCCCTATAAGTGAATGAGACTGAGCAGCAATGCCACCATGGACAAGACTGCAGTTTTTTCTGGAAAAAAAGAAGACACAGTTTTTCCAATCCCAGACCAGCCACGTTAAGGCATATTGTGTATGCATTAAAGTAGATGCAAGGAACCCCAGTATAACTATAAAATTAGTCATAAGTTCCCCTGAAAAAATCTATGGTAATATAGTGAATATCTTCTTAAACAGTCCTTAAAGGGGTTATCCTAACTGGAAGCCCCTTCTGTAAAGAAAACTTCCCTAGAAATCAGCTAACCACCATCACTCCATCTGATGAAATTCCAAGTTATTGCCAGGAAAAGCTGCAGGTGTTCGCACATAAATACTGTATTATATAGCAGCCTTTAAAATTAATCTGCTACCATATCATACAGTGACTCCAAATTTACCAGGGAAGAATATTTTTCACTGCCACAGTTTTCCACTCTGGCTGATAGAGGGGATCCTGACCGAGAAACCCCCCTGTGTAATGTCTATATGCTCTAATAGAACAAAATAATCCAAATAGGGAATGTTGTGCGAGGGATGGGATGTGATCCCACAACCAATACATTTCTGAACAAAAACAACCACTGGCTAAAAAGTTGGAATCACCTGGTGTCATGACTAATGATAGATAATTGCAAAGCAAATCAGGACTCTCATGCAGCTACTTATATTTTCAACTTGCATTAAAATCTCCCATGCCCCATCCCAGTTTTCCCCTATAGCAGATGTTGTGGACAGTCAGACAGTATTATATTGTAGCTCGTTTCCACCAATGGCAGCAAAGCTATTGATAACATTAAGAATATAAATTCAAACCATGCAAAGTTAAAGAGGCTCTGTCACCACATTATAAGTGGCCTATATCTTGTACATAATGTAGATTACAACAGTGTTTCTCATTTAAAAAAACAATCTATTTTCACCAAGTTATAACCTATTTTAGCTTTATGCTAATGACTTTCTTAATAGACAACTGGGCGTGTTTTTACTTTTGACCAAGTGTCATACACTCCTCTCCATTCATTTAATCTGCACATAGTGATCCTGCGTTTTTCACTATGTGCTGTCACATACTCATACATTAACGTTACTGAAGTATCTTGACAGTAAATAGACATCGCGTCCAACCAGGACAGGATGTCTATTCAGAATCCCGACACTTCGGTAACGTTTGTGTGGGACTTACAGCACAGCAAGTGTAATCTCGCGAGATCTCGCTGTAAATGACAGCACAGCGAGATCTCGATGTGCTGTGTGAGTAAGTCACACACAAATGTTACCGAAGTGTCGGGATTGTGAATAGCGTCCTTGTTGGACACTTCAGTAACGTTAATGTGTGTATGTGGTTGCACATAGTGAACAACATATCAATGAGGGAAACTAGACATGGACCGCACATCCGCTATATACTGATCTTAGTATATAGTGGATGTGCGGTCTATGTCTAGTCTCCTTTATTGATATAATATAGAGTCTATCCCCCTCATTTCTTTTGTTTTACTTGGTACTAGCACGCCATACTTTTGGCCCAGCTGATATTAATTTAGGAATGACCTCATAAGTGTTTCTGCTCCTGCTTGTACTCTCAGTTGTCTACTGGGGGCGCATGGTAAGGTGAGCTATTTTCATCTGTTCACTTGTTGTGCTACTGTGGGGTGGTGTCTGTTGCTGTGGTGCTGCACTCGTGGGGGGACGTGGCCCAGAGCCCAGGTGGCTTGGCTTGGCCTGATGGCATGGGTGCTTTTGGGCCTCTGGGTTGCTCCCTCTGCAGGAGCAGTGTTGTAATGACGGTGACCGCCACACAGTGCTACAACCGATAGAGTAGGGACCCACTTTCAAGAGATTGCCGTGAAGTGGCAAGTGGACTTGCATACAATTTGATCAAAATGTTACAAAGAACCTCTCGTTCATGCTTAATAATTTTGCCTATCCGCAATTGATCATAGTATCTAGTGGATGTGCGGTCCATGTCTAGTCTCCTTTATTGATATAATATAGAGTCTATCCCCCTGATTTCTTTTGTTTTAATTGGTACAGCACTCCACAGTTTTGACCCAGCTGATTTTAATTTAGGAATGACCTCATAAGTGTTTCTACTCCTGCTTGTACTCTCAGTTGTCCACTGGGGGAGCATGGTAAGGTGAGCTTATTCCATCTGTTCACTTGTTGTGCTACTGTGGGGTGGTGTCTGTTGCTGTGGTGCAGCACTCGTGGGGGGACGTGGCCCAGAGCCAAGGTGGCTTGGCTTGGCCTGACGGCATGGGTGCTTTTGGGCCTCTGGGTTGCTCCCTCTGCAGGAGCAGTGCTGCAGTGACGGTGACCGCCACGCGGTGCTGCAACCGATAGAGTAGGGACCCACTTTCAAGAGGTCGCCGTGAAGTGGCAAGTGGGCTTGCATACAATTTGATAAAAATGTTACAAAGAACCTCTCGTTCACGTTTAATAATTTTGTCTAGCCGCAATTGATCATAGTATATAGTGGATGTGCAGTCCATGTCTAGTCTCCTTTATTGATATAACATAGTGAACAACGCAGGATCACTATGTGCAGATTGAATGAATGGAGAGAAGTGTATGACGCTGATTGGTCACTGATTGGTCAGCGTCATACACTTCTCTCCACAACGCCCACTTGGTCAAAAGTAAAAACACGCCCAGTTGTCTATTAAGAAAGACATTAGCATAAATCTAAAATAAGTCATAACTTGGTGAAAATAGAACGTTTTTCTAAATAAAAAACACTGCTGTAATCTACATTACAGCGCCGATCGCACTTATAATGTGGTGACAGAGCCTCTTTAAATAATGTTCTATATGCAATTCTGTATTGTGTTATTGATTATTTTGTAATGTTTTAATAATTAATTTCTGCATATTTAAAAACTATAGGCTTTGGGACCAAGACTGAACAAACAGCCCTCCAGTAAAAGTAGTAGCAGTTATCCCTTCCAGAACTGTGTTAGTATCAAATGTTTTGCACTGTCATAAAAACCCTCTACTGCCCCATAAAAACTGCTTTCAAAGGCAATCTTCAGCCAAATGATCTATTCTTATTTGCATAATCTTCTTTCATTTTACGCTTTTTTGCGAACGCGTCAAACAGGTAAACTTTCAAAATCTAGATTTTTCCCTAAGCATTGTGGAGCTGTAATTGGAAATCCAGTTTTTTTTCTACAGGGTAACTTACACCTCTTTGGAATGCTCTTTGGCACTGATGGCTTCTGTTTCATGGAAAGTAATTGAGTTTTCCAAAGAAAAATAAAAACAACTGCCATAGCTTAGATAGTCTTTGTGAATTATACACACAGCATTTTACCACATATAATAAAATTGGAGGAGACGACATGTCTGTCTGTCACCCCCTCCATATGTTGTAAAGTATTTGACAGATAGTCTGAATGTAGTGTTGATTCTGTCCTCAAACTGTTCCTCTTTTACAAGTACAAGTCCTCTTTTAACATAGACTCCGCTCGCCTCATTTACTCCAAAAATGTACCGATCATTTCCAGTCATAGATGTGTATGAATACAATTTAATGCCTAGAAAATGCAATTCAATTATACTTTTGGTGGATTCTGAAAAATCATTCCACAATTACATTATGTGTACATAAACAGTCATATATACTAGGAAGCCAGTTAACCTATCTGTATGTTTTTGAAGTGTTAGGTGAAACCAGAGTATCTAGAGGATGCCCACTTAATCTTTGGGGGAGTGTAGACTTCATGTAGATGTTATCCATCTTGTTGTTCTAAATGGCTTTCTACAGTACTTCACTATATTTAAAAATAGTGGTCCAGGAATCCAAGAAAGTGTATGTTTTTTTTGTTTTCAGAAACAGTGCCACTCTTTTCCATGGGCTGTGTCTGATATTGCAGCTTAGCCCCGTTTAGGTGCATAAAGCTGAGATGCTATACTAGACATAACCTATGGACAAGAGTAGTGCTGTTTATCGAAAAATTTCTTCAACCTCTTCAAGTTTTTTTTATGTCAATGGAAACAGTAAGGTTTTGTATGGCAATAACCTACAGGTAAGACTAGATGCAGCTTAAAGGGGCTCTGTCACCAGGTTATAAGTGGCCTATATTGTACATGATGTGATCGGCGCTTTAATGTAGATTACAGCATTTTTTTTATTTAGAAAAACGATAATTTTTGATGGAGTTATGACCTATATTAGCTTTATGCTAATGAGTTTCTCAATGGACAACTGGGCGTGTTTTACTATATGACCAAGTGGGCGTTGTACAGAGGAGTATATGACGCTGACCAATCATCGTCATACACTTCTCTCCATTCATTTATACAGCACATAGCGATATAGCTATATGCAGCCTCATACACACACTATAACATTACTGCAGTGTCCTGATAATGAATATACATTACCTCCAGCCAGGACATGATGTGTATTCAGAATCCTGACCACTTCTCTGCACTTCTCTGTGATTTACAGCACAGCATAGCGAGATCTCGCTGTGAATGGCAGTTTACAACATAATCTCGCGAGACTACACCTGCTATGCTGTAAATCACAGAGATGCTACAGAAGTGGTCAGGATTCTGAATACACATCACGTCCTGGCTGGAGGTAATGTATATTCATTATCAGGACACTACAGTAATGTTAGTGTGTGTGTATGAGACTGCAGATAGCGATACAGCTATATCGCTATGTGCATAGTAAATGAATGGAGAGAAGTGTATGACGCTGATTGGTCAGCATCATACACTTCTCTCCACAACGCCCACTTGGCCATATAGTAAAACATGCCAGTTGTCCATTGAGAAACTCATTAGCATAAAGCTAATATAGGTCATAACTCCGTCAAAAATGATCGTTTTTCTAAATAAAATACACTGCTATAATCTACATTACAGCGCCGATCACATTACGTAGCAGATAGGGCACTTATAATGTGGTGACAGAACCTCTTTAAGCGCACATAGCTATTAGCTAATGAGTAAATTGTAAATTCACACACATTTAGGGTCCTTCATATTTTACCACAAAGGCTAATTAAATAATTTTTGTCCTCCACCTTTTTATTTTTCGTTTGCTTCTACTCCATGTTCTTCGTGTTGTCTGGTGAAGTCATCTCTACTCAGCACATCATGAAATATGCAGTCTTACATTTAAGTGCTGCTTACATTTTTATTGCTCGTGTAGTCATTCAGGAGAAACACGCTGTAACACGACACTTCTTTATACCTATTTTAACAAAAACCATGTGTTACTGTTGTCATGTATGTTTTCAATTACCTTGTTTTTTCCTATTTTTAATGTTACCTGACATGATCACTAACTGTAAAGCACATATGATTCCTGTTGGAAGGATATTGTGAAACATTCCAGATGACCATAAGAAAGATAAAGAAAAAAAATGTATCTGAAAGTTATCTCAAAAGTTTATCTCCTTAGGAACACACTACAATGGGTACTTTTTTCTTAAATACAATGAAAGAAGAGTCAGACTGTGAAAGTAAGGGCTCATTCACGCGAGCGTCAATCTCGTCCGTCTGCCGTGCGTTGAAACAACACACAAGACATGGCAACATTGATTTCAATGGGGCCATTCACACATGCTTGAATTTTCACACAGTGAGTGTCCGTTGCGTGAAACTTGCTGCATGTCCTATATTGGTGCGTTTTCACGCACCTAGCCGCCCATTGAAATCAATGGGTGTGTGAAAAGCACGGACCGCACACGGATGCCCCTCCATGTGCTGTCCATGTTTTACGCATCCATTACATTGAAAAAAAAAAAAGTGCTTGTGAGTGCGTGAAAAACTCATGCCACTCGGAAAGCACACTGATGCAAAACACAACGCACACGAACGTGCGTTTTTTTACACGCGTAAATCTGTCACGCTTGTGTGAATGTAGCCTAAAGCCTCATGCCCACTTCAGTTTTTTTCTTCAGGGTGCTAGCCGTTTTTCTGACGGCTAGCACCCTGACCCATTCATTTCAATGGGGCCATGTACACTTCAGTTTTTTTGACGGCCCCGTTGCTCCGTTCCGATCCAAAGTAGAGCATGTCCTACTTTGGTCCGAGATTCCGTGACTGTGCGGCCCATGCAAGTCAATGGGACCGTCCAAAAAACTGAAGGCACACGGAAGGCATCCGTGTGCCGTCCGTGTGTGACGGAGCCGTTGCCTAGCAACGGCCAGGCGGGCAGAAATACATTACAGATATATTACACTAATCGGCAGCCACTTGTCTCTATCAATCACTGATAGAGAAAAGAGGCTGCTGATTAAAAATAAAATAAAAAGCAGTTCATACGTACCCGGTCATTGTCTTGGTGATGAGTCCCTCTTCTTCATCCCGTCCGACCTTCCTGTATGACGCGGCAGCCTGTGATTGGCTGCAGAGGCCGCTGCAGCCTGTGATTGGCTGCAGAGGCGGTCACGTGGGATGAAGCGTCATCCCTGGAGGCCGGCCTTCTGACGTCATCCTGACGTGCGTGACCGCCACTACAGCCTGTGATTGTCTGCAGCGGTGACATGGATGAAACATCATCCCTGGAGGCCGGACAGGAGGAAAGTAATATGAACTTTTTTTTTTCTTTTTTTATTTCATTAAAATTGTATTTACCGAGTGCCGAGCATGGTACTGTCCAGGATGCTGAAAGAGTTACTGCCGATCAGTGCAGCCCATTAACTCTTTCAGCACCCTGCACAGTACCATGCTTGGCGCTTGGAAACACAGAGTGCACAAGGCCGCTTAAACGGGCACACGGATCCGTCAAAAACGGGTGTGAAAACGGTATTGGAAGTGTGCACGAGGCCTTAAAGTTATATTCATTTTCCAGAGCCGTTGTTTTCAGATAAAAAAATTTTTAAACTATCTATCCATGCTCCAAAACTGAGGAATGGCAGCCAATGACATCTTCATTTATGGTCAGTCAGTGTCTCGAAGTTCTAGCAGTGCATGCATAAACCCTTCCCTAATAGAGCAACTGTCTCATCCAGGACTCCACAAGAACACTAGTATTCCGCCATCTCACACATTGGTCGCCCTAGGGAAAACTCTGTTTTTGGTTCCATAATTGTATTCAACATTCAACATAGTGTTTCTATAGTGCCAAAATTCCAGCAAAAGAAGTATAAGCTTTAAAAATAAAACACGATAAAAATGTTTCCCCTGTGTGATGTAGGGTCTGAAATTCTGTGTTTAAAGAATACAGTATATAAACAGCTGTTTTGTACATTGTTTGTAATTTAAAAAAAAGAATGAATAAACATTTCAAACTGAAAAAAAAACTGGAAAAAAAAATCGATAAATTAGTTGTGGTCGATAATAGCTGGATCCTGCGTGTCCTAGACACGCAAGGACTATCGTTCACCAAAGCCGTCAGTTCTGTGAACCTGACGGATTCGGCTTTGCCTGAAAATTTTGACTTCTTTGTATTCAGGATACATAGAAGCTGTATCTCAAAAACAGGAAGTTTTTTTTACATAAAAAAACTATTTAAAAATTGTTCAAAATGATATTAAACATTTATTTTAAAAAAATTGTCTTCAAAAGTTTACATAGCCTTAATTTTTTTTTTTTTTAAAAAGTCATCTTGTTTTTGATTAAATAAAGATTAAGGGGCAGATTTACTAAGACCAGCACTTCATACACCAGTCTTAACTTTCTGATCCATTGGAGCAAATGCGACAGATTTATTGAAAAGCCTTGATAGGGTTGGTCATAAATAGGTTTGCGGGAATCTAAAATTGTAGAAATATTTACCTGCCACTACACAGAGAATCCCACACAGTAATTGGAACAGGGGTTCCCCAGGAGTAAAACCCGTTTCGGGAGTTTCTCCACAGTAATATGTTTAGGAATCGCTGGTCTTCTGACAGTTCATGACAAGTATGTTCAGTGTGCTCTAGAATAAATTATTCTTTATGACTCATTAAATTGGCAATTACATGTCACATGATTGATTAAAATTGTGATCTAAAAATATGTTTACGAACATAAGTTATATAATTGTTTGTAAGGGCTACATATGTAGTGATAACAGCTTGTGTTCTTGACATTAAGCAAAAAAGATTTCTACAGATGCAGTTTCTGTATTTTTACACTACACAAAGAATCAGCAAATAAATGAAAGCATATTTCAATCACCAGGAAATGCCTGCTGTTAATTTTACTAATGAACAAATAATTAAAACGATATTTAATTGTTTAACACATTTTCCATTGAAATATAATGTTTATTCCTTTGTACTTTTTGTTCTTTTGATCTTTATTTACATTTAATAATGTTGACACTTTGGGGTTCCTAACATATTGCAGTATTAAAACTTTTTGGCACTCCTTCAGGTATTGAGAGTTGGTATTTGTGCTGAGATCAAATAATTGCTTAGCATTGGTAATATTGTGCCCTCTTTTCATATCCCTCCAACTTCGGCCTAAAATAATTATTAATGCATACATTTATGATGCTATCAAACAAGGCTCACAAGTCTGTCCAAGGGATAAGCACCATATTTTCCATTCCAATTTTTTTTAGACCGTCGTGCTTTGTATACATTACATAAGGCCTATTGCTTTTTTTAATGGGCAACCTGTATTAATAATCACATCTTTTAATAATTTAAGTAGTAAGAAGTATAATTTACCAGGGGATCTTGATACGCAGTAAGATTTTATTTTATAAAAAAGTATGGGGGTCACGTGACTCTGCCCTAACTGCCAAATCAAGCATTCACGTTTATGAGGGAGTCGGAAAAAAATAACCAAATTGAGCCAAATTAGCTTATTAATATGAAGGGTGACTTTACCTCTTTGTTGGAGAATAGTTTTAAATTACTGGTCGATAATGGAAATTTTCTTCTTAAAATCCTACAGGCAATAAGACTCATGGTTGGTTTAATATTTGACATATTTCTATGGGCAAGAGAACGATAATGCATTTGAAAGAGATATTGTGACGTTAGACATGTGCACAAGTTGTCAGACATGTCAGACAAGTTGCCTATGTGTTTATTTTTTGGTCTGAATTTTAGAAAGATACACTAGTCTGCTTACTTATGTCATTGCAGAAAGGGGAAAATATTTTAGAATGTTGTGCAATAGGAGCATTGATTGTACAATGATAATATTTAGGAAGGGTAAATAGGAGGAATCGGTTACTAATCTACAGGCAAGCATGACTTCTGTAGTCTGTAATATATTTGAAAGTATTTTAAGGGTTAAACTGCAAAATTATAAAATCAATAAATAATCTAGTAAAAAAAAAATCTGCATTAATTTGTGAAAACTCAAGTCTCACTACTATGCTATGTTTTTATGAGGAAGTAAGTGCAAACCTGGATGTTGGTAATGATGGTCATTTGATAAATTTGGATATTTTAAATACATTGATGCTGCACTAGTATGAATATTGAAGATGCAGGGACTAAGGACGAGCATACATGGGTAAAAGAGTTAAAGAAGAGATGTAAATGGTTTACACTTTAAATGGGCTATCGTTAGCAGTCCAGCACCATATTTTTCTATATTGAGCAACGTGCTTTTTTAATAATGACCTTGTGGATGGAACAGAAAGTAAAGTGTCAGTTTTAGCTGATGACACAAAGTTACTTAAATACTTAGACCTCAGCTTTATTGTAAACTATTATTATACGATGGCTGGCTGGCATCCTGAATTGGTGAGTGGCAGATTTAATGCTGATACGTGTAAAATAAAGCATCAATACTGCACAAATATTATGGCTGTCAATACAGTAATGGCATACAACTGGGGATAACACAGCAAAAAAAAGACTTGGGTATACTGGTCAGGGCCGCACCGTCCATGAGGTCAGATGAGCTTCTCGCCTCAGGCAGTGGCCTGCTGCCTCTCTGAGAGGGCGGAGGCGTCATTGAAACCAGCCGCCGCCACCGTCTCCTGCACTATAATTGTATATAATTGTCTATAGTACGCAGATACAATTACATGCATAAGCGCTGAATGAAAGGGCACGTTCCATGCCCTGCCATTCAGCGCCTTTTAATTATGTAAGCACCGTGATGACGTCATTGCGCAGTTTGCTTCTTTCAGCCCCAGCAGATTTGCTCAGAAGAGTCATTCTGCCCTGCCAATTAGAACCTTTGAATGACACAAGCACCGAGATTATGTAATTGCGCCGCTTGCGTCATTCAGCCCCAGCAGACCCGATCAGAAGAGAACAGGCCTACATTGCAAGAGGACAGCGTGGAAACGGGATCAGGTGAGTATGTTAAGGTTTTTTTTCCTCCTAAAAGTGTTAGTGGCAATATCTACAGGGGGCACTATCTACAGAGAGACTATAAGTGGGGCACAATCTACAGAATGGCTTTATGTGGGGCAGTATCTACAGGGGGTGACATATGTGGGGTACTTTCTACAGGGGGCTATATATGGGGCACTATGTACAGGGTTTCTATATGTGGGGCACTATATAGAGGGGGCTATATGTGGAACACTATCTATAGGGGGCTATATGTGAGGCACTATTTACAAGGGAGCTATATGTAGGGCACTATTTACATGGGGCTATATTTGTGGCACCATATACAGGGGGCTATGTGGGCCACTATCTACAGGGGATCTATGTAGTGAAGTATCTACATGTGGCTCTTTGGGGGCACTCTCTACAGGGGGCTCTATAGGGGCACTATCTACAGGGGGCTCTATGGGGGGCACTATCTACAGGAAGCTCTTTTGGAGCACTATCTACAGGTGGCGCTATGAGGGGCACTATCTATAGGGGGCTCTATAGGGCACTATCTACAGGGGCACTGTGTGTCTATTATATTTAGGGGCGTAGTGTGTGGCATTATGAGAATTTTAGCTTCATTTATAGGTGCAGAAATGTTTGAAAAGTGAGAAGCTGGAGACATCTGAGCGGCAAACTGCAGAAATGGGCTGTGGCCGGGAGAAGTCATCATGGAGGTCTGGACTGGATGGAGAACAAAAGAGAAAAAGAACAACTAGAATCTGAGAAGACGTCACATGTGAGTCACTTAATGTAAATGTTTATTCTTCCCCTAATCAGTACTGTAGTCACTGTATGATCTGCAGTAAGATGATGAGTGGTATGATTTTTTTTTTGTGAAAGAGCAACTCCCAGCATATCCTTACCATTGTTCCGGCCATAGTGGGAGCTGTAGTTTTACGCCGTACAAATCTATATGGAAGGGATTGCACTAAATTGAGCTGTAATTGTGCAGGTGCTGTATTCATGTAGAGAGCTTGGTTCTGGTGTTGTATTTATCTACTGAGCTTGGTTCTGGTGCTGTATTTATGTATTGAGTTTTGTTCTGGAACTGTGTATAGGGAACAAACGAGATATAGGAGCTGCACTTTAGCATATGGTGGGTGCTATCCTCAGAGGAATCTTGTCAAAAGACCTCATACAGAGATTAGACCACAATCCAAAAGAAGAGGCAGCACTCCAATAGTATAGACAAATCCAAAATGTATTCACCCAACATACAGGCAATGTTTCACCATCCCATTTAAGGCATTTTCAAGCTTGAAAATGCCTTAAAGAGTCTCTGTCACCAGATTATAAGTGCCTTATCTCCTACATAAGGAGATGGGCGCTATAATGTAGATGACAGCAGTACCTACATTAGATAGGGATCCTTTTAGATCGCTATGTGCTGTCTTATACTAACACATTAACGATACTGAAGTGTTTAGACAGTGAATAGACATTCCACGGGATGTCTATTCACAATCTCTGCACTTCGTTACTCTGTCTGTGGTAGTTACAGCAGAGGAAGCGTAACTACCACAGACAGAGTAACGAAGTGCAGAGATTGTGAATAGACATCCCGTGGGATGTCTATTCACTGTCTAAACACTTCAGTATCGGTAATCTGTTAGTATAAGACAGCACATAGCGATCTAAAAGGATCCCTATGCGCTGACTAAATGAATGTAGAGGAGTGCATGACGCTGATTGGCCAGCGTCATACACTCCTCTGTACAACGCCCAATTGGTCTAAAGTAAAAACACGCTCACTTGGGCATTAAGCAACTCATTAGCATAAATCTAAAATCGCTAATAAAGCGGTGAAAACAGATAGTTTTTTTAAAATAAAAAGCATTACTGTCACCTACATTATAGCGCCGATCTCCTTATGTAGGAGATAGGGCACTTATAATGTGGTGACAGAGCCTCTTTAAATGGGAAGGTGAAATGTTGCCTGTATGTTGGGGGAATAAATTTAGGATTTTTCTATACTATTGGAGTGCTGACTCTTCTTTTGGATTGTGGAACTGTATATATGTACTGAGCTTTGTTCTGGTGCTGTATATATGTACTGAGATTTGTTCTTGTGCTGTATATATGTATTGAGCTTGGGTCTTGTGCTCTATATATGTACTGAGCTTGGTTCTTGTACTGTATATATGTACTGAATTTTGTTCTGGTACTGTCACCTACATTATAGCGCTGATCTCCTTATGTAGGAGATAGGGCACTTATAATGTGGTGACAGAGCCTCGTTAAATGGGAAGGTGAAATGTTGCCTGTATGTTGGGTGAATACATTTTGGATTTTTCTATACTATTGGAGTGCTGACTCTTCTTTTGGATTGTGGAACTGTATATATGTACTGAGCTTTGTTCTGGTGCTGTATATATGTACTAAGATTTGTTCTGGTGATGTATGTATTTAATGAGCTTGGGTCTTGTGCTGTATATATGTACTGAGCTTGGTTCTCGTACTGCATATATGTACTGAATTTGGTTCTGGTACTGTATTTATGTACTGAGCTTGGTTCTAGTGCTGTATATATGTCAGAGTTTTGTACTGGTGCCGTATATATGTCAGAGCTTGGTTCTGGAGCTGTAATTATATAGGATAGTAATAGTAATTATATAATGGAAACCTGTCCTTGAACCGCCACCATGCGGTAATGCATTACCTGACAATATTTTTCAAACATTCCCCTGTATGTTTTTTTCAGATGCTTTAAAACCTATAAAATAAACTTTTAAAAGCACACTATATGTTAATTACTCATTAAAGTGTGATTGGGGCAGTGCCGCTATCCTGAAGAGTCACATAGTTCTGTCTCCAAACCCACTTTTCCATGCTTAATTGACATTCCCCTGGCACTTATACATTACTAGCAGCATCCTCTAACTTTATCGGATGTGACTTTGCCTTATACTACTTTGGCACGCACCGTGCAGTGAGGTGTACTCTGCCCGGCTTCATCGCTGCACCGCGCATGTCAGGGGAGTACAAGGCAATGGCTAATCCACAAGAGTTGGAGGAGGCTGGTAGTGATGTAGAACAGCCAGGGGAATGTCAATAAAGATCTGGGGGGCGCCATTTAAATTTTTGCCTCAGGCAGCAGAAAAGCTAGAATACACCCTGATACTGGTTACCAATAGGCTGAGCTGCACTCAATGCCAAACAGCAGCTGTAAAAGCACATTAAATTTTAGGGTTTCTAAAAAAAACTGTGATTTAAATATTATATTAATTCTCTAAATATTCCTTGTCAAGCTTTATCTTGAATACAGGGTGCAGTTTGGGGCACCACGCTGTAAAAAAATATATAGAAAAACTAGAGATTGAACAAACCTGGGAAAACGAAAATAATACATGGAAGGAGATTTTTCTCTGATATTGAAAAGCTCAAACAATTGAGCCTGTTTAGCTTAAAATATGAGATTACGTAGCTCAGTCTGTTACCTCTCCTCCACTCCTGTCCTCAATAACACCTTCACATGATTGGCAAGTCACCACCCCGCACAAGATCCGCATGCTCATCTCCGGAAATACTCTGTGCTTCTGTGAACTCTGCTCTTACCATTACGTGGTGACTTGCCAATCATGTGAAGGTGTTATTGAGGACAGGAGCGGAGAAGAGGTACAACTGAGCTATGTAATGGTAAGAGCAGAGTTCACAGCAGCACTGAATCTGCATGCTCTTCTCCTGAAATACTCTGTGCTGCCTTAAACTCTATGGACAGGTCAGGATCCTGTTTCTTTTAAATGCTGCACTGTAGCATAGCCTTATATAGTGGATCGAGCGGGTTCCCCAGCAGCATTTAAAAGAAACAGGATCCTGACCTGTCCACAGAGTTTAAGGCAGCACAGAGTATTTAAGGAGATGAGCACGGCCGGGCACGGCCGGCCACGGGCAGCCGGTCGTTTTTCCGAGCCGTGCTCCCATTATAAAATATATTACCCGTAATGACGGGTGGCTACATGTGTGCACCCGTCATTACGGCAGCGTTGCTAGGCGACGTCAGTAAATAGTCACTGTCCAGGGTGCTGAAAGAGTTAACTGATTGGCAGTAACTGTTTCAGCACCCTGGACAGTGACTACCGATCACAATATAGAGTAACCTGTAAAAAAAAAAGACGTTCATACTTACCGAGAACTTTCTGCTTCCTCCAGTCCGGTCTCCTGGCCGTTGCCTTGGTGACGCGTCCCTCTCGACATCCGGCCCGACCTTCCTGGATGACGATACAGCCCATGTGAGCGCTGCAGCAAATCACAGGCTGCAGAGGCCTCTGCAGCCAATCACAGGCTGCAGAGGCCTCTGCAGCCAATCACAGGCTGCCGCGTCAGAAAAGAAGGTCGGACTGGAGGAAGAAGAGGGACTCGTCACCAAGACAACGACCGGGTACGTATGAAATTCTTTTTATTTTATTTTTAATCAGCAGCCTCTTTTCTTTATCAGTGATTGATAGAGATAAGTGGCTGCCGATTTGTATAATATTTTCGACCGGGTTCGGTCAAAACGGGTTCGGCCGAACCCGGTGAAGTTCGGATTCGCTGAGAACCAAACTTTTCCGGATGTTCGGGCCGAAACAGGGTTCGGTTGTCCCGGTTCGCTCATCTCTAGTCTTAACCTCTTCCCTCCGCAGCCATTTTTCAAATTTTCATTTTTGCTTTTTCCTTCCCACCTTCCAAAAGCTATAACTTTTTTATTTTTCTGTTCATATAGCCCCTATTGTGGGATGATTTGTAGTTTTCATGCCACCATTTATTGTACCATATAATGTACTGGGACACTTTCAATAATTCCTTTGGTGGGGTAGTAAAAAACTGTGATTCCTCCATTGTTTTTTGTGTTTAATTTTTGTGGGAGATGAGGTGACTAAAAACAGCTATTCTGGCGTTATCATTTTTTTTTACAGCCTTCACAGTGTGGATTAAATAATGTTATATTGTAGTAGTTCAGATTTTGACAGATGTGGCGATACCAGTTATGCTCATTTATTTATTTTTTCATTGCTTTGCCGAGAAAATGTTTTTTTAGAACATTTAATATTTATATATATATTAAAAAAAAACTTTATTTAACCGTTTTTAACTTTTTTTATAAGTCCCCCAAGGGGACTTGAACCAGCGATCATTGGATCACTTGCACGATATACTGCTATATTAATGTATTGCAGTATATCGTGTTTCTGACAGGCTCCCCTAAAGTTCTGCAGGAGGCAGGGCTTAATAGAAGTACAAAGATGGCAGACCTGTAGTAGGCCCCCATGCTGTTATGACAACCATCGGCACCATGCTATTGCGTCGCAGGGAGCGATGGAACGTAAGTGGAAGCCCCTCCCCTGTTCCTAACGGCTTAGATGACACGGTCACTAAAACCACGGCACGTAAGGAGTTAAAGTAGACTGATCGCGCTCGCTACAGTGAAGTGTCAGCTGTAACATACACCTGACACACTCGTTCTATGGAGTGGGCTCAGCCCATGAGCCCACTCCATATTCCCCAATTGACCTCTGCCATAGGTATATATATATATATATATATACATATCTACTGTATATATAGATATAGATATATATATATATATATATATATATGTCGGGAAGGGTTTAAAGGTGATATGAAGGTTACCTCTATAGAAAAAATCGGGACGTCAGTGTCACAGTTCAAAAAATTTGTGAGAAAAGAGATTACTGGATTTTCAGATTGGAGTGCCTGTGCCTGATTGGGTTCAATTAAATATTAACGAGGGTGACTTGAGAGAAGGAATATGGCATAAGCTGGATAGTAAATGAAAAAAACAAGATATATATATATAGATATATGATGAAAACATTTTTAGAGAATATGTATGTCATTTTAGAGATTATCTTGGAGTATGAGAAATTAGGTTTTGATAGTTCATATCATTTTTAGGTAGTCCAGAGAGGGGTACTGATGCCCACCTTCAATTTCTAAATAATTAGGAATGAGTGAGTATGGAAGTTATAAATGAAGATGGTGTGGTAGGTGCCAATGAGTAAGTATATGTGTAGTTTTAGATAGGACTCTCTAATATTGCAGTAAAGATAGAGCTGTTTCAGGTTACATGTCACTTCCTGCAGGAGGTGTGGTTGTGGAGAGGGCTTTTTTAGATTAGGTATGAGAAGGGAGATGTAGAAATGGAGATATTGTTGTTTGAGGTCATGTATAACTTCCTGTAGGAGGTGTGGCTATGGATAGGGTTCAAATTATGAGTCACTTCCAGTGTGAGAAAGGAGACATGGGAGCATAGATAGAGCGGTTTCAGGTTTTGTGTCGTTTCCTATGGGAGGAGCTAGATGTCAGAGGCTGAATCACAACATAGAGGGGTTGCAGATTTACATCACTTCCTGGTAGGGGAGGCGGGAATAAGGAATGGGAAAGTTGGTATTTAATTGTGCTAGTATATGGCAGCTAATGATTCCTGATGAAGGGGGATGTCCCGCTAGGTGCCTGGCTCTCCTCACACATGTGAGTACGATTCCATTTGCATGCTAATTTGACTGTTTTGCATTGAACTTCAATACAGCCGCTGTCCAAAGTCTTTTTCTATATCTTTGCAAATGTGATATGTATTAATGGATAGAGGGTCAATAGAAATAATTAGTATACAACTATTGCAATCCAAGAACTGTGTAGTAGAATATTTATGCGTTGAGTAAAGGTGGTACCGTCATCAAAATACAATAGGGTTCTTTACAGAAATAGTAGCCAAACTGAATTCATGAAGGGCTATATATTTATCTAATGATTATTATATTCAAAGTTAGATATATAAAGAAGGGAGAAGTTATGTTAAATGGATCCAGGGAAATTATCCAACTGTTCTTGTAGGATCACAATGAATATTTTTTTCTCTTGTGAGGTAAAGGCTACAATAAGGCCTCATGCACACGGCTGTGCCCGTAATCACGGCCCGCGATTGCTTACACAGCCGGCCGCCGCCCGCATTTTTGGCCTGTGTTCTGACCGTAAAAACAAAAGATAGAACATGTCCTATCTTTTGCAGTACACTTCTACGGCCCGGACACCTTCCCATAAATAAATGGGAAGGTATAAGTGGACAATAGAGGTGAGTGTGTCCGTAATTGCAGACTGTAATTGCGGTTCGCAAATACGGACGATTTTTACGCCTTACCAAGGTGGTTTATTTTGCCATACTCTGGATCAAACAGCTAGCTCTAGGAAAGGTTGAACTTAGACATTTTTTCAATATGTAACTTTGTAACTATGTAATACCGTATCTGTATTTATCCTGATACACCAGTAATGGTACACTATATTACTGTTATGATTGTTTATAAATGTACCACCCTTAAAAGACATATCTACAGTATAGCATCCTGATAAATGATGTGATATAAACATAAAAACAATTGTAGTAATAATAATAATAATCATAATAATAACAACAACAACAGTAAATGGTAATTGCATTTGAAGAATTTTAATTATTGTATTATTATTATTAATATGATTATTAAATAAATATATTAAATAAACATAGACTAGAAAAATAAGAATTGTTAAACAGCCATCATATTTTTACTAAGATCAAATTACCCTACATATGTGTTTGATAATCTCAGAGATCTGGTGTTTGATTGCAAATTCTGATGTCTCCAAGACAAATTCTGAAGACGTCTCTAATATCAGTATGCTATACCCACCAGGCAAACTGAACAGCATATTTATCCATTATATATTGACATCAGCAACACCTACTTTTAATAAATAATTTTCTAAGACTTTGTCTTTACATGTATTAATATAGGTACATTAAAAAAGCATAGAATATGAGAAGTATTAAGAACTTTAATATCATCTAGTGACCTGTCCTATGACAGCTACAATATGACTTACGGCATCAGGAGTCTGCTCTACTGCTGAAAGTGTAAGGAAAAACACATGTCCTATCAAACACATTTTGATGTACAGAATTTTAACCGCCTGCATATGTCGATATATATTGGAAAATGTGTTAACAGTACTACTCAGAGAACCCTGTTATGTGAAGTCTAATATGTGTTCTTTAGGACAGAGATCAACTCACTATTGTAAAAAAAAACATCTTCTAAGACCCAACTACAGTCGTTTCATGTATCATCAAACCACACTTCTCCCATGGGAGGATATTGATAGAGATTTGAAAGTTAGGAACACAAAGGAAAGATTAAAACTGATTTGAAAAATATATTAGCTAACGCATGAACTTTTGAACATTGAAACATATGTAGTCCTGCGTTTACCACATGCATATTTAAATGATTCAAGTGTTTTAACACATCTACTTGAACCTTGCTAGTAAACGACTTTTTTTTAAATAAAATCATTATTTGGAGCTTCCCCCATCCACTTCGATATTATTGGAAATGCAAAAAACAAATATTTAGAGTACTCCTAGTTTACAAGATAATTTCCTTTAATTAATAACAATTTACTAATCTACGATTATCACTGGAACCTTTAATTCAGGAGTAATAAAAAAAAAACCACTGACCTGGCTGATGGAGAAAATCTTGCTGGGGTTACAAAATGTTAACTACTGTGTGTAAAACCTAGTTCCTGCTTCTGTTCTCCAAGAATTTTTTTTTAAAATATAGTAATACTGATCATGGCCAGGTGCTCAGGAGAACTCCCAAGTTCTCCAAGATGGCTACATAACTACCGCAGGTAGATCAGGTATAAAGGCCTGTGACTATTGCAGCTTTAAAACTGTGTGGCACAATGTATGTTAACCACTGCATCCTTGATGTCATAGCACAAGCATAGCTGTAGCGGGTGGAGAGGTAGCATTTTAACCTGGTGCCTGAGAGGGCACTAGTATTATAAAGGGCACATGGTGGGTGGGTGGGGGGTACTGCTACAGATTTGACACTGGAGCCCAGAAGCTTCAAGTTACACTTCTTCCTGACAGTCAGCAAAATATGCTGTTGATATGAAATAATACTGTTGCATAGCATTTACGATTCAATCAATATTAATGTAAATCTTGCACTGCGATTCAAAATATTTATATGGACTTGTGGGTCTATTGAAGTACAATTCAAAACAAATGTAAGTTATATAAAAAGTTGCTGCAAGCTTCTCAAATTTTCTTTTGCCAGGCATCTAGTCCCAGTCAATTCAAGTTACTGTCTAGGATAGACCCATCTGCTGGCAGGAACATCCCAAGTCCCAAGTCGATGGAACATCTCATCAGTCCTTTTGGTCATCACTGTTACCATTGAGAGATTGGATATGTTTATAGCTGTCTCGTGCTATGCAATGTGAGAGGTCCTCTTTAAAACGGTATAGTTGTCAAAATTTCTACAACAGATGAAGACCAAACCTAATGGATTAGATGTTCAACTGGGGTACCCTTTCGCACATCTGGTTTACCCAACACCAAGAGGTAGAAAAATTTGAAGCTTTAGAAAATGTGCCAATGTTGCAAATGGTGTAGCTGTTAGAAGTTAGTGAACAAAAATAAGGAACCAAAATCTGGTTGTTTGTCTCAAACATCTGTTTTGAGACTAATTTAAATAATCTTACATTTGAGTATATGTAATATTTTGCAAACTTTAAAAATATAAGGCCCAATTTACTTTTCTGTCTCATTGGCTGAAAAATACAGAATGCATTTTTGGATTTCTTTCTACATCTAATATTTTTTTCTTATTGGAAACAGAATAGCATTCTTCAGATTGCCCTTTCCTAATTATTTGCAGCATCCATATGTCTGTGTTAGTCTTCTACCATTTTTCATGGTTCTGCCATTCTCATCTTCCTGTGATGTTTGAAGGTATCCTGTCTGTTTCCAACTTTCTGTGAAAAGTATGAATACATTTATTGGTAAGTTTTTCGCTTTTACTTATCCCTTCAATCACTTTAAATTTTTATATTAGTAGGACTAGAAATGAAAAAAAGTAGAAGGTTACTTAGAATGAGACACCATAAATGGTTGGATCTGTTTATGATTGTAAATGCATTGTTTTTTTTATAAATTCCACAAAAAATAAGCCAAGAGGGCATGTACTTGAATTTCTTCTCTTCATCCAGCTTTGTCATAGATTGCAAATGGTTAACTTTAGTTTACTTGCATGCACAGACCTATATACAAACATAACCTATTTAGAAAAGCTTGGGAAGAATTGGGGTCATAGGTCTCACAGCGGGTAGTCAAACAGACAAGTGAGCTTTCTATTTGCTACTTGTAGACATATCGATAAGTAGACAGATCAACCAAGTGCCAGGTTATGGTGGCTTTCTTTTAATACTTTTCAAAGTGCTCCACGGTGTAGCAGCATTTTCAAATACGTACTCATGAATGTGCATTGAGAATCCCATCTTTTCTATATAAGCAGAAAAATGCCATAGTCTAGTAGCCTTAAAAAAAAAAAACCAGCTAAAATAGATTTGTTTGTTAAAATGGTTTCTTTAGTTCTTTAGTGGAATTTATTGATTAGCAGATTAGAATTTTGGGGTATAATTTGATCAACAAAAAATAAAAAACTGAATCCAGAAGTCAGACAAGTCCTACTTTGTGTACCCAAGTTGGAGGTTAACTTACTGTATCAATTTGAATGTATTTCCAGTAATGTCATTACTATATAGAAAAAAAATAACAAAATCAAATATATCTATCTATCTATCTATCTATCTATATATAGATATATATGTATATATATATAGATATAGATATATTTATAGATATCTATGTATCTATCTATCTATATATATATATATATATATATGTATATATATATAATGTAAACCATCAAATTCTAAACAAATGTAACATTTATACTTTATTACAATATGTTAATTTTACATAATTCATAAGATCAGATCAATTTTTTTTTTCAGAGGCTTCCAGCACAAGACAGCTACCAGGGACTCTTTCGTGTAGCTGTTAAAGCCTCCCACCAGTGAAGCTGTCTTTCAGCACTCATTTCAGTAAGTCCAATTATACTGCATGTCCCATTGACCACAGCAAGCTGCTGTCATCCTTTTAATTTTGTCCCAGAGAGTCTAACGATAATTGAGGATGAGAAAAGAAGCCTAATGCACCTGGAAGAAGAGTAGAGAACCAGTGAGGCAATTAATGTACATGGGAATCACTAGGCCCCTCCATTTGTTCATTTGTTGACCTGGCTGAATTCTCACCTTGAACATGAACTGTGTCTTTAAATTTTACTGCTGCTATACAAAGTAAACCACTTAAAAGCAAGCAATGACATTTATTATGTATACACAACAATGGCAAACATATACAGTGTACATGGGCAATACTAGTCTCCTTTTTATGTCTAACAAGACTGAGGGTGAGTGAATGGACATAACTAATAAGAAATAAGAAGTCATTTAAAACACTAGGCAATTTTTTTAAATTATTTTCTTGTCTTTCTAGTAGATATTCACCCTTTAAATGAAGCACTGATCTATTTGTATGTTTCTGGAGAAGGGGAGGAAACTTATGTACAGTAAGGTACCCAAAAAATGAGAGGGGGCTTAACATAAGCTCCATGCAGAAGCTACCCTAGTTGAATTTAAACTTTAGTTTGACAAGGCAACCGTGCCAGTCACCGGACCACCAAATGCCCATTTTTAAAGAATATATATATATATATATATATATATATATATATATATATATATATATTTATATATATATATATATATATATATATATATATATATATATATATATATATATATATATATATATGCTATAGTGTGACAATTATTTCAATTATTCAATATTCCTAGGGCATGTAGTGGATAGTCAACAAGTAATTTTCTACTAGAAATATATTGTATATATGCCTTCTTTTTTTAGTATCCTATAAACAAAAACGTTTTGAATGTTTTTAATTATTAATAATTTGTAATTTTTTTTCTCATCCAATAATCTAATAAATAAATAAATAACAATAATTCAAAATGTTTTTGTTTATTTTACATTTTTTATAATTTCTCTACATATTAAATGTAATAATAAATATATATACCAATATTACATTTATATATTTATTAATGGTTGAAATTATTATTATTGTAATTATAACTGGGCTGATTCTCTCATTTTTATTGCTGTGATAGCAGTTTTGGAAGTACAATTCTGTATAATCTTTTCAGTCAATAATGGTTGTCTGTAGTCATCTCCTGACTGAATTTTCCGACAAGTCGGATAATGTGTCAGTTTCAAAAGGATTATTATTGGACATGCCAGCTGCTTAGGGGACTACATAAGCTGTAATACTGGACCAGTTACCCAATATCATTTCAATTATAGTAGCGATTGTGATTTATATTTTGGATCTATCTTCTATTTCATGTTAGTGAACACTTTAGTAGATAATCATGTATTAATTTATTTAAATAAAATCATAGTATTTATTTTTCTTATCAACACACATTTTGTCATTTAGCATCATATAGTATATTGTCATGATATTTTCCATTGTATAATAAGGTACAAATATAATCTACCTTTTTTATGGCTACATACATGTCATAGACATTTCATCACTATCTCTTCATTTATCTTTTTTTTTCCATATAAGAAATGTATACTTCTCTTTAAACATTTTCCAATTATACGGTGCTTATAGGGAACGTCTATAAGTATACAACATTTTTCCGGCCCATTTTGATGTCTCACAAACCTAAAACCACTATGTTTGGATCAAGCAGATGAAATATTTGTTTGTATAAGTTTAACAGCATACTATTTTTCATACCATCTAATCAATAGGTGATACCCCTTATCTCATGTAAAATCAGTTTGAGCCTTGATGGAAAATCATTTTGATAGACATCTGCTATTTTAGTCAAAATGGTAATTTTTTTCTTGTTTAGCGTGAATTTAAGTGTTTGTCAATCTTCTTGATATTGGACCATGTAAAGTCATTTTCACTCATAGACACAGCTGGCACTGCAGAGGTCCTATGTTTCAACATGTTAGAAAAGTCAATTTGTGTGATAATAATCAATACTCATCATCATCAAAAGTGGTCAATATATCCCCATACTAGGTTTAATGATCAGCCATAACATTGTGTTGAGACAAAAATTTTTATCAAATGTTCTATAACCAGCTTAAGGTAAGGAGTGTCAGGTACAGGGTTGGACCGCTTGACCAGAGTACCAGAGGATTCTCCAATAAAGCTCTGACACAATAAGCACCAAAGGTCCAGCAAAAGACAACCCCATTTAAAGCTAATCAGGGTCTATTTATTATAAGTTAATTCACTATTAACCTTTTAGATTTTATATATGTCATGCATGTGCAATGATGTAAAAATAGTTTTGATGCAATTAGAAGTGGACGTGCACATGTTATGTATGTTTGGAAGGTGGGTCATCAGAATTATTTCCTCTGGTGGGCCCGAAGAACCCCATTCTGACATTGTTTAAGCATTAATGTATCCCTATTGTTTTACAGACGGAATATGGCTTTTCATAGAGGTCGAGGTTTACAGAATAGTTACCCAAAAGGTAATATAGTAATTAAAAAAAAAAAAAACGACATATAGTAAGTCAATCTAATTCAACTTATTATAATTCAATGATAAAGCAGGGGGTGAACCCTTACGAGATAATTGCTTAATGCCAATTTAGTCTTGTGGTAAAGAGTTCCATAGTCCAACTGCTTTACAGTATAAAAAAAAAAAAAAAACGTAGCCAGGAGTCGCCAAAGAATAACTAGAGTAGGGGCAGCAAAAGAAGAAACGACTAACTAATATGAACCTGGTATCCAGAGGAAAAGTTCAGGGGGATCTTCAAGGCCTTACACAATGCCCTTCAGAATTTGAAAACAAACTGCACTCCACGATAAGAGACAATGTGAGCTGGAAGAATATTTCCTTGAAGAATATCTGAGCCAACTAAGGAGCTGAGGCTAAACAAGACCGTGGTACAAAATTAGCCATTTTAGAGAAGTAATCTACCACTATCCAGTCCATCAAGATCTTAGACCGAGGTTTGGTCGGCATGAGCAAGGGCTAAAGGAAACCCAAGGGTCCCTGTCTAGGGGATTGAACTGGGCACAGCTGGTGCATGAGAAAAAAAGGGTTTGAGTTTTTATCTTTATTCAGGCCACCAAAAGTATTGCAAGAGTAATTTGCTGATATGTTTACCTCCAGGGTGTCCAGACAAAAGTGAAGAATAATCCCAAAATAACAACTTCCAGTAGAGATCTGGAGGAAAAAAGGAACATCCTTATGACCATTTCAGGAAAAAAATATAGATGTCGGCCAGAATACAGTTTGGATCAATAAAATGTGCCAGTTCCTCAGAAAAGAAACGTCAAGAGAAAATCAGTACATGAAAAGAAGACTGCCTTAAATGCTTTGCATGGAATGAGTCTTCAAGCAGCCTGTGGTCAGTGAAGATAATGACGGGAAATTTCACACCTTCCAATAGATGTTGCCATTTGTCCAGGGCAAGTTTTATTGCCATGAATTCTTAGTCTCTGATGAAATTGTTTTTATCGACAAAAGATAACTTTTTGAAAAGAAAAAGCCACATGGAATGTGATTTTTTTATGCTCGGACTATTGGAAGAGAACCATTCTGACTCCAACTGGGGAAGCTTTTACCATATTTGGATCAGGATAATGAAAAGCATGTCTTGAGATGGCAGTAGGCATGAATTGCAGAAGCTGACCAATCCTGGGTGTTAGCCCAAATGTTAGGGCAGTGAATAAATAAACCACTTGTCCAGTCAATGGTAGGAGAGTGTAGTCTAAGCCAGGATAATTCCAGTAGCGCTAGACTACAATAACTCTGAAGAACCAGGAAAGAGATCTCTTCAGCATGAACGACCCCTACTTGAAGCCACACTACAACCGCTTAAAGGAAAACGTGTCAGTGCAAGATAAAGTATCCATTGACTGAAGATAGACGTATTGGCTTTTGAAGAGTCACGAGAGATATCTGAGTCCAGAAAGACCATTCTGGCTTCTTGAAGAGCTAGTAAACTCACATTAACAGGAATTAGAATTTTATCATCGGGTAAAGGAGGTCTGAGACCCAAGGTGATCTCCTCTCTTTTGGGCTGTAAAGAACAAACAGGATCATTGCCACGAAGCTGACTTCTTTCTACACAATAGAAGCACAGGCCTAGAGACAGGCAGTGCTTGCATCCCTTTGCTGTCAAAGTGGTGCAACCTAATTGCACGGGCTTCTATGGAGCAGTCACTGGAAGATTATTGAAGGTAGGAGCTAGATGGGGGAGATGTCAAGTACATTCCTTTTCTTAAAGGAACAGTGTCATCACAATTTTTTTTTTAATATGTTAAAGATGTTAGTGCTTTATTAAAAACGTTTATATTTATTTGTGTGTTTGTGTTTTACTTTTTCTTATTTTTACACTTTTTCTTCCCTATGGGGGCTGCCATTTTTTTTTCCATTTCTGTATGTGTCGATTAACGACACATACAGACATGGAATACAGCAGCCACAGTCCCATAGGGACTGCGAACGGGGCCCGTTCCATCCACTAACATGTACGCCGTCTGTGTGGGAACTGCGCATGCGCCGCTCCCACACAGTCCAATTTGAAATGCGCGCCGTCCGGCGCCATTTTCCTGTGGACCGGAAGTCGCGGCCGGACAGTAAGATTACTACTTCCGGTCGCGGCTTCCGGACTTGTGCACTTGTACCAGCGGCAGCAGACGGAGCGGACGGGCCGGAGGGAGCCGCGGCGGCAGGAGCAGGTAAGAGATTTCTATGTATGTTCGTGTTTGTGTACGTTTACTACTGTATGTAAACCTTCTACACTGTGTGTTAGCTCAAAAAATGGCGACACACAGTGTAGGAGGTTAGACCGTTCAAACCCCTCGTTTATCCCGGCACTAGCCAGGATAAAGGAGGGGGGATGCTGAGAGCTCCCTAGAGCGAGGGCTTTTTACCCAATTTTGCAATGCTGCAATTTTGGGAATAGCTCCATCTAGTGACCAGCAATGGGAAATATTATAAATTAGAATTAATTTATAATATTTCCTGACTCGTGAAAAAAAAATAAATAAATTGAACAATGTTTAATCACCTACACACTAAATGTTTAATTAAAAAAAAAAACATGTTTTTCTGGCAACACATTCCCTTTAAGATCTCTCCTGGAAACAACAAATTCCCACTTTGGAATCCAGAGAAGTTAGGTCTTCAAATGCAGAACGAATTTGAGCAACCACCAGATCGCATGACAGGATTTGTTGTTGGAGACGGGCGAAGTGAGTAACACTTTGGTTGCCCTCCTCTGCAGCTCTTGTTCAAGGATTATATATAATATTCAATGTTCAATCTAATTAGTGATTCACTTATATTTTGGTCATGTATATTTAGACCTCTGCTTTACTTATCTTTTGGACATGTATATTTATCTTTTGGACATGTATATATAGGCCTCAGCTTTAACAGCAGCTGCCTGGCACTACTTGCTAAAGACCCTTTACTATACACGAAAATCCGCAAGTCATTTTCTATGCTTTTACATTGCATTTTGACTTTTAATATATTATAGGTGAAATGCTTTCTTTTACAAGTGCAAATTCATCAACATGAAACTTCATTCTTAAAATGACATCTGGCAATATAGTTGGTTCTACTAAATCATTACATCCAATAAGACAAAAGAAAGTAATACATTAGCACTGGTTCTAGATAAAAAATGTAAATGAGTAGAATTACCAATTTAATGAAATAAGCAAAACAAGTAGCAGAAAATAAAAGTGCATACTTGAACATTAATAATGTGTGTGTGTGTGTGTGTGTGTGTGTGTGCGCACGCGCGTGTGCGCGTGTGCGCGTGTGTGCGTGTGTGCGTTTACATGTATGTATGTTGGTGTAAGCACTTATATAGGATGGCATAAGAAGCCATGTTGGCACCTTATACAATGACAATTGAAGGCTATTTATACCTTTGTCATAGGTTTGTTTGTTTGTTTTTTTAATAAAGTTGTGCATCAGTGTGATTGGTGCAACTTCAAAAATGCATTTTATTATAAAATATTTTTACTTTTTGTGATACAGCTGCTTTCTATTCTGCATACAGAGCGGTTGTATAGTTCTCTAAGACCTGAATCCGTCTGGTCTGCGGGACTGATGGATTCATTGACAGCGTGTTTCTGACTCGCAGTACAATTCTAGGTACTGTCAAAGAAAATGTTTCTATTAGAATGCATACCTACACCACTGACAAGCGTATGTGAAAAAAGTCTAGCAGCAATTTTTTTTCCACTGTGACTCCACCAAAGCTACTCTTCTGAATAAAAAAATGCCATACCCACAATACCATCTGTGGTGCATATATCATACCATCAGTGCATATATAACAGGGGCGTAGCTAGGGGGGCAGGCAGGGCATGTGCCCTGGGCACAACTTGGAGGGAAGAAAAGGAGGGCACCAAGCCAGGTGGCATGTGCATAGTTGCCAACAGTCCTGAATTTGGCAGGACTGCCCCGAATTTACAGACCTGAATCCGTCAGGTCCGCGGGACTGATGGGTTCAGTGACAGCGTATCTGTAATGGCAGGGGGTAGGGAGACGGACAAGTGAGCCCTAATCTACCCGCCACTCTGTCCCTGCCTACTTGCAACGACCCGCCCTAGGCGACGGGGTACAACTGGGCGGCGGTCCCTGCGCTCAGTAAGTGCACGACAAACACGACAAACATACAAGGAACACAAGCAAGGAAAAGGGGCCGTTGCCCATGGCAACACCGTGAGCAACCAGAGTGGTGAACGAGCCGAGTCAAGCCAGGAGTGTGCGAGGTACAAAACGAAAAGCAGAAGAGTAGTCGGTAAGCCAGGGTCTGTATGGAGCAGGATCAAAAATAGCAGGAGCTGTAGCTGGGCCAGGAAACCACAAGGAGGGAAACACAAGCAATAACAAGCACCGAGGGACAGGAAGTGCAGGCTTAAATAGACCGAGGGCGGGAGCTAGCTGAGTCTGGCCAGGTTACGATAGGCTCTCCCACTCCTAAGCCTGCCAGCCTGAATGGTGGAAGCAGGAGTCAGTCTCAGGGATGTATTCTCAGGTGCTGACTGATTAGTTCTGGGAGTTAACCCCGCTGTGCCTGGCAGATCCTTTACAGTATCCTGTGTGTCTCTCACATGATCCACCTGTAATTGATCACATCTAAGTTATGAACTTAGATATGATCGTTAACTGCTCGATCCTGTTTTTTAGAGACACGCAGAAACCCGCTGACACTAAACCCGTCATTCCCACAAACCCTATGAATACAGGATTCAGTGCAAGATACAGCTGCTCTGTATATAGAATACAAAGCAGTTGTATCTCAAAAAGTTAAAATAATTTTTAATAAAATGTATTTTGAAAGTTGCACCAATCAAACTGATGCAAAATTTTAATTAAAAAAATAAAATAAAATAAAAAACATGTCAAAGATGTACATAGCCTTTAAGGTTAACCATTAGACAATTTTCTCAATATGGCAGGCATGAGTAATTTCTTTACATAACTGTCCCCTCATTCTATCTTTATGTCATTTGCTTTTTTTTTGTTGCCTTATTTATCACTTGCTACCTCCCTCATCTATTTATGTCTAAACACACCTGGTTAAATACTATTTAAAATCAGGAAGAGAACGAAACCTTGCAAATCTTGCATCTAATGTTTACCAGCAAATAATGGATTGCACAAAAATGTAATCACAATAAAATAAATAAAAAAAGACATCAACAGTCTCCGTAGACTTTTACTTTAGTATAATTTTTTTCTAAGAACTGGAGTATTTTTTAAGACATGAATGCATGTACGCAAGCAAATAATAACCTTATCTAATGAAAAGCAGACATTTAATAATGTTTCTCATTTTATTTACTTACAAAACTAGAACAGCAAGTTCATGGTTCCACAAAAGAGTTCTCAAAATTAAATCTCTTTTCAAAAAACATAAAAGACACAATTTGTTATGTGTTGTTTATGATGCTATTGTTATTAGTTTTTTTGACAGGACTGTGGAAGAAGCTTAAATATGGTAAAATCCTAGGTACTGTCAAAGATAATGTTTATATTAGAATGCATACCTACACCACTCACAAGCGTATGTAGAAAATTAATTAAAGGGAGTCTAACAGCAATATTTTTTCCACTGTGACCCCACCAAAGCCACTCTTATGAATAAAAAAAGGCCTTACCCACAATACCATCTGTAGTGCATATATCATACCATCAGTGCATATATAACAGGGGTACTGCTACAGGGGCAGGTGGGGTATGTGCCCCGGACACAACTTGGAGGAAAAGAAGGGGGCATCGGGCTGGGCGGCACAGGAATAGTTGCCAACAATTCCGAATTTGCCGGGACTGTCCCGAATTTACAGAGACAGTCTTGGCAGTCCCGGACATGACTCAGTGACTCCCATATTAAATTGTATCTGCGTCCTCAGGGCGCAGATACAATTGAATGTTATAGCAGGGCAGGATACTATGCGCACCCTGCTCTGCCGTTCACTCCTTCTGGAAAGGAATCCCCGGCCACAGTGTTGCCGACGCTCTTGCGGGTATTCCGCTCCTAGAGGGAGCCCCAGAGGTCCCTGTCCATATATAGACAGTGACATCAGGGGCTCTTCCTAGAGCGGAATCCCTGGCCAGAGTGTTGCCAAGGCCGGGGATTTTGCTGCTCCTGGACAGTTTATCAGGGACTCCTCCAAGAGAGGGATCCCCAACCAGAGAGTCGGCAATGCTGCGGATGGGGATTTCACTCCTAGTGGGGGCCCCCTGCTATCTACAGGGACGGGAGTATGGCACTAACTTCAAGGGGGGACTGTGTGGCACTATCTTTAAGGGGGCTGTTTAGCACTATCTACAAGGTAGGCTGTGTGGCTTTATTTACAAGTGGGGAGTGTGGCACTATCTACAAGGGGGTATGTTGCACTATCTACAGGGATGTGGGTTTGGCTCTATCTACAGGGGGGTGTGGCACTATCTACAAGGGGGGAGTGAGGCAATATCTACGGGGGCTGTGTGGCACTATCTTCAAAATGGGGCTGTGTGGCAGTATCTACAAGGGGAATGTGGCACTATATACAAGGGGGGTGTGGCACTATCTACAAGAGGAGGCTGTTCATTATGTCCCCATGTAGTCTCATTAGCCTCAGTTATACAATCTGTTTTAGTCAGGCGCACTGACCTCTTTATTTATTTTCTTTTAATTTATTGTAATGTTAACTACCTTATATAACTATATTGCTTGTAAAAGGTACAAATGGTTTTATATGATTTTATGCTCGTGTTACATTAAAAAAATGTGAAAAAAATTCAAAAAATGTGAAAAAAGCTAACATGGCGAGCCGGAAGGAGATGTCGAAAAAGAAGTTGGGGGGGCACCAAACTGAAACTTTGCCCCGGATGCAGGAGAACCTAGCTACGCCTCTGTTTATAATAACATCCACCAGCTATTTTACCATATATACACCATATATATATATATGAAATGCAGGTGCCATCTAAAAATACATGCCATCAGTCCCTCTTCTTTAGGCCTGACTTAGACAAACGTGTCCATTTTGTGTCCGCAAAAAATAGACCGTATTTCATGCATTTCAGTTCTATGTGGTAACAGTGTTCAATAACTTCTTTAGCAACTGGTGCGTGAAAAACACAGATAACACACAGATGTCGTCCGTGTGCTGTCTGTAGTTTTCACACACTCATTGACTTCAATGGGCGACATGGTCCACAAAAATGGATCAAAATAGGACATGCAGTAAATTTCACGCAACAGACACACTCTGCGTGAAAAGCCACGGACGAATGAATAACCCCATTGAATTGCAATGCGTTTTTTTAACGGACAGCACATTGATGTATAATATGCTCGTCTGAATAAGGCCTTATAGTGCGATATAAATTACCTTGAAATCACAACAGAAGACTGGACATCAGGGGGTGTCCTCTGTTGCTAGGCAGCAACGCAAACCTATTAGAGTTCTGCTTTGCACACATAAGTACTAGGCTGTTTGAAGGACTATCTAAGTTTCCTTTTAAAGGATATATTCTAGACTATAAAACAAAAACAAAAAAATTAAACATTGAGGAAATATTATATTTATTCTATGATTAAGACAGGTATATAGATAGTTGCATTACAATTATTAGCGCACTAATTAGCGCAATCATTTCTATATAGGTGACATCAGACACCATAGGTGAGATAATCACACCAGAATGATAAGGAGTAGCAGGGGATCAAGTAGACCAATGGCACGAAAATTGAACGAGTATCAGAGTATATTAGATAGATTAGAAATTGTATTATTTTTGTATTATTTTGTATTATTTTAGGAAATTTAAATATTCTTAAAACCAAGGAAATCCATTTAAGTCAATCATTAGAAAATTTTAAGAATACGGCACAACTATAAAATTTTCTCGAGCAGATTACCAAATATTGAATGACTGTGCTAGGAGGGCACTTGTGAGGTAGACAATTAACCCCTTGGCAACACACTGCATACTCAGCAGGGCGGGTACCGGCAGTATGTTATGATCTTGACCGTTTAACCACTGAAATGCGACAGTCAATAGCGTTTGCGGCATCTAAGCCGTTAGAAAAAATGGGGCGGCCCCCTATGACAGTTCATCGCCCCCACCCCCCGCACATGACTGGACCGCAGGGTGCTGATAAATGACATGGCAGTCTGGAGGCCTAATAAGGCCCAAAAAAGTCTGCCATCTTTGTGCTCCAATTAATAGGAACCAGTAAATAAACACAATATACTACAATACTGCAAAAGTACTGCACTATATTGTGCAAGCTATCCAAGGATCGCTAGTTGAAGTCCCCTAGTTGAATTAATAAAAAAAAAGTAATAAACAAAGGTCTTTTTAATGTACAAAAAAAACAACTTTTTCAATTTCCGCTAAATTAATATAAACAAAAATTAACATAATTCATATCACCACGTCCGTAAAAGTGGGAACTATTGTAATATATCTTTATTTAACCAGCACAGTGTACGCTGTAAAAAATAATAATTTCAAAACACCAGAATTGCTGTTTTTTTGTCACCTTTCTTCCCTAATAAAATGGAATAAAAAGTGATCAAAGGGGAAACAATAAAAAAAATAAAGTTTGCCCCGCAAAAAGCAAGCCCTCTCACTGCTCCATCTATGGAAAAATAAAAAAGTTATGGCTCTCAGAATATGGGGACAAAAAACAATTTTTTTATAACAAAAAGTTTTTTCTTTGCAAAAGTGGTAAAACATAACAAAACCTATATAAATTAGGTATCACCGTAATAATATCAACCCGTAAACTATAGTTAACATGTCATTTCTGATGCACGGTAAGCGTTGTCAAAACAAAACCCAAAAAACAGTAGCGGAATCGCTGTTTTTCCCATTTCACTACACTAAGAATTTTGTTTCAATTTCCTAGTACATTTGAAGGTACATTAAATGGTACAGTTTAAAACTCAATACAAGTAGAGAGAAAAAAGCTGCACTCACCAGGTCTGACGTAGAAAATTATTTAATGCTTGTAAAAAAGGTGTGGGGGGGGAGACGAAGACAGTGTCAGTCAATACAGTGTTGCCTGTCCGGGTGAGTGACGCTTTTTTCTCTCTACTTACATTGTTTTACATATGGTCTTACCTACGAAGCCCAGGATCTCCCTAGACTTAAACCGCAGCCCATGTTGCGCCTCCGTGGGAAGTGTACTGCCGAATGTCCAGAAGGACTACGGTCACAGCAGTGCCGATTGATTCTCTTGTACTTAAAACTATAACTCGTTTTGCAAAAAACAAGCCCCAGATCGATGGAAAATAAAAAAGTTATGGCTTTTAAAAGGCGGAGAGGAAAAAACAAAAATGAATAAACAAAAATTGGCTGCATCTCCAAGGGGTTAAGAGACCAACGATAACTTTGAAAAAGTTAGGGAGCAGTCACACAAAGCGCATTTGCCTTGTATTTTTTCAAAGTAAAAATACGCTGCGAAAAACCTTAGTGTAATTTAAAGCAAAAAATATTCTGCAACTCAGACATATTTCTTAATTTATTGCGTAGCGGAATATATTTCCTATTAGATTACGTTGTAAAAATTTTTGCAGCATTTTGTTACACTGCGGACATATGAGGCAAATATGCTACTTGTGACTATAGCATTACAAGTTTCTATGGCCAAGATAGGACAGACTGTGCATATATTAAGTGTTCGGAGGTATTTCACTAGTCACAGCTTTAGTAGAGAGTGGCCAAAGTAAAAGGCCTTGGTTGAAAAATATCATGGCAGCACAGCAAGGGGTGGCCAAAAAGCATGTCAGAGACTCTGAAATCAATGGTATAAGAAAATTGAAAAAATTAATTTTGGGCTATAAAAATAGGTGGACTACTTAAAGAGGCTCTGTCACCACATTATAAGTGCCCTATCTCCTACATAAGGAGATGGGCGCTATAATGTAGGTGACAGCAGTGCTTTTTATTTAGAAAAACAATCTATTTTTACCACGTTAGTGTAATGACGGGGTAGGGAGACAGACAGGTGACCCCTAATCTACCCGCCACCCAGTCCCTGCCTACTTGCAACGGCCCGTCCTAGGCGACAGCGTACAACTGGGCGACGGTCCCTACTCTCACTATGTACACGACAGACAGACAGACAAGGGTACAAAGAAGCTAAGGGAAAAGGGGCAGATGCCCACGGCAACACGGTGAGCAACTAGAGTAGTGAACGAGCCGAGTCAAACCAGGAGTGTACGAGGTACCAAACGCAGAGCAAGAGAGTAGTCAATAAAGCCAGGGTCAATATGAAGCAGAGGACAAATAGTACAAGCAGCAGCAGCAGAGCCAGGAAACAAGCAGAATCACAGGCAAAGGAGAAGCAGGAAATGAAGGTATAAATAGACAGAGGGCGGGAGCTAGCTCCGTCTGGGAAGGCTATGAAAGGCTCTCCCACTCCTCAGCCTCCCGAGTGGTAGACGAAAGAGTAACTCTATCAGACTTAGGAGCAGGTGCAGACTGACTAACCACGGGTGTCGACACAGAAGCTGTGTCTGGCAGATCCTTTACAGTTAGGAGCGATTTTAGCTTTATGCTAATTACTTTCTTAATGGACAACTGGGCGTGTGTTTTTACTTTAGACCAAATGGGCGTTGTACAGAGGAGTGTATGATGATCACCAATCAGCCCAGTGAATAGCCATTCCTTCCAGCCAGGACGGGATGTCTATTCACAATCATGACACTTTGTTAACGTTTCTGTGGTACTTACAGCAGAGCAAAGCATAATCTCGCTGTAACCTGTCATTTACAGCGTGATCTCGCGAGATTACGCTTGCTCTGCTGTAGGTACCACAGAAACTATACCGAAGTGTCGGGATTGTGAATAGACATCCCGTCCTGGCTGGAAGGAATGTCTATTCACTGTCTAAACACTTCAGTAACGTTAATGTGTCAGTATAAGACAGCACATACTGATCTAGCAGGATCCCTATGCGCTGAGTAAATGAATGGAGAGAAGTGTATGACGCTGATTGGTCAGCATCATACACTCCTTTGTACAATGCCCACTTGGTCTAAAGTAAAAATACGCCCAGTTGGGCATTAAGAAAGTCATTAGCTGTCACCTACATTATAGCGCCCATCTCCTTATGTAGGAGATAGGGCACTTATAATGTGGTGACAGAGTCTCTTTAACATTTGTTATGTGTTAGAACTAATCCATATGATTTATATAAAGCTGGTCATTCATGGTTCAATTTTTTTTTTCCAGGAACTAAGCAACAAAGAATTGCACCTTGTATGTTGATCTACAGAACACTTTGGATGATCATGAGTATTTAATGTCACATGTTGGAGAATGTCGCAGTTACAATTTTCATCCCCCGCATAACTTCTCTTTAAGGGTATGTTCACACGAGGTCATTACGTCCGCTGCCGGACAACTGTTCCGTACTGTAATCATGTTTTCAGTACGAGACAGTTGTCCGGCAGCGAGGCAGGGACTCCTAGCGTCGTACATAACTATGATGCTAAGAGCCCGGCTCCCTGCACTATGTTCGGTCCGGTACTTGCGGCTGAAATACGTCCGTCAATTACGGACGTAATGACCTCGTGTGAACATACCCTTTGGCTGCCGGATAGGGTCCGTACGTAACTTTCCGCTGCGTCGCTGGTTCCCTGACGTAACCTATCGATGCAGCACTAGCAGTCAGGGGAGTTACTAGGGTCTTAAAAGATCAAGAGTACAAACCCAAAGACATATGCCCCCACACACACAGTGAAAAGAATACAGTACTGTTACATCCAGTGACTCACAGTTGAAGTCTTCTCTGATTGGGGTCATTTAATGTCTCTTTTTTTCTCTCGTTGGGCCCAGACCAAAATTAAAATTTCTCTCAGCCATGTGTCCCACAGTAATAGTGCCTTCTTTGCGTCCCTCACAAAGAAATAATGCCCCCTTTGTACCCCACAGTAATAATGCCCTCCACTGTGCCCCCACTCTGAAATCATACCCCTTTATGCCTACCATAGTAATAAGCCTTTATAGTGCCTCCCACAAATTAAAAGTGTCTTCCATAATATAATAGTGCCTGCCAGAAGTTAATAGTGCCCTCTTTGTGCCCCCAAAGTAATGATGTCAGTCAAAGTAATACTATCTCCAACTGGCCTCCGCAGCAGACCATCATTATTTACACTGATTAGACAAAGGATAACTACCTGTATCTCTTTGCTGTTATGATATTGGAATTTTTGGACACTGGAAATGCTTGTGACTCTTTAAGATAGTACAAATATGACATTTGCTGTTTTTCTTTAAAAAAAAATCCAGTTTGATTACCATATATTTTAATAGAAAAAGGAACAGCAGATATTGAATGCATTAGGTAATATCTAGCTCCCCCCCCCCCCCCCCCCCCCGAGTGCCCCTTTTATGCTAACAGATAATCTACCTACATATAGGTCCATATCTATAATTTTTTTTTTAAAAAGCTAGTGCCCGAATTGGGCTGAAATATTAGATCTTCTATGACCACTACAAACAGATTTCTGAAAGATTTGATTTGACTGGTGTTGTCTGGAGATGCCATATTCTGTTTCGAAAGGCTTCCAAGTCCACTAAATCTGTAGTTAAAGGGTTATTTCCATTTTATAAAGTGATGGCATATCAATGAAGCTATTAATATCTGTTATGAACCATAATATAATTAACCTGCACACTCAAGATATAATCAGATATTTTCGATTTTAAGATTGTTTTAGTATTTACAAATGGGCATCTGATAATGTGATGGCATATCGCTAGGATATCATAACGTTATGATCTTGGGGGTCCATCCCCTGGAACACTATCGATTCTGAGAATAAAGGAACCGCAGCGCTGATTTAGCGCTATGTACCCTTCACTGTTATTCCCTGCACACACTGTGCAGGAAACTTTGGTGGCGAGGTGCGCTGCTGTGCAGGGAACACTTAGAAGGGGACGCATCGTTAAAACAAAGCTGCAGCCCATTCATTCTCGGATGAGTTGGGGTACCAGAGGTTGGAACCCCACGATCATAAAGTAATGGCATGCTCTAGCGATATATATATATATATACAGTGAAGGAAATAAGTATTTGATCCCTTGCTGATTTTGTAAGTTTGCCCACTGTCAAAGACATGAACAGTCTAGAATTTTTAGGATAGGTTACTTTTACCAGTGAGAGATAGATTATATAAAAAAAAAAAAAGAAAATCGCATAGTCAAAATTATATATATTTATTTGCATTTTGCACAGAGAAATAAGTATTTGATCCCCTACCAAGCATTAGGAGTTCTGCCTCCTCCAGACCAGTTACACGCTCCAAATCAACTTGGTGCCTTCATTAAAGACAGCTGTCTTACATGGTCACCTGTATAAAAGACTCCTGTCCACAGACTCAATTAATCAGTCTGACTCTAACCTCTACAACATGGGCAAGACCAAAAATCTTTCTAAGGATGTCAGGGACAAGATCATAGACCTGCACAAGGTTGGAATGGGCTACAAAACCATAAGTAAGACGATGGGTGAGAAGGAGACAACTGTTGGTGCAATAGTAAGAAAATGGAAGACATACAAAATGACTGTCAATCTACATCGATCTGGGGCTCCATGTAAAATCTCACCTCGTGGGGTATCCTTGATCCTGAGGAAGGTGAGAGCTCAGCCGAAAACTACACGGGGGGAACTTGTTAATGATCTCAAGGCAGCTGGGACCACAGTCACCAAGAAAACCATTGGTAACACATTACGCCGTAATGGATTAAAATCCTGCAGTGCCCGCAAGGTCCCCCTGCTCAAGAAGGCACATGTACAGGCCCGTCTGAAGTTTGTAAATGAACATATGGATGATTCTGAGAGTGATTGGGAGAAGGTGCTGTGGTCAGATGAGACTAAAATTGAGCTTTTTGGCATTAACTCAACTCGCCGTGTTTGGAGGAAGAGAAATGCTGCCTATGACCCAAAGAACACCGTCCCCACTGTCAAGCATGGAGGTGGAAACATTATGTTTTGGGGGTGCTTCTCGGCTAAGGGCACAGGACTACTTCACCGCATCAATGGGAGAATGGATGGAGCCATGTACCATCAAATCCTGAGTGACAACCTCCTTCCCTCCACCAGGACATTAAAAATGGCTCGTGGCTGGGTCTTCCAGCACGACAATGGCCCGAAACA
This sequence comes from Rhinoderma darwinii, assembly GCF_050947455.1. Taxonomy (NCBI): domain Eukaryota; kingdom Metazoa; phylum Chordata; class Amphibia; order Anura; family Rhinodermatidae; genus Rhinoderma; species Rhinoderma darwinii. The sequence goes on from NC_134694.1 coordinate 93,921,093, forward strand.
TACAGCCAAGGCAACAAAGGAGTGGCTCAAAAAGAAGCACATTAAGGTCATGGAGTGGCCTAGCCAGTCTCCAGACCTTAATCCCATCGAAAACTTATGGAGGGAGATGAAGATCCGAGTTGCCAAGCGACAGCCTCGAAATCTTAATGATTTACAGATGATCTGCAAAGAGGAGTGGGCCAAAATTCCATCTAACATGTGTGCAAACCTCATCATCAACTACAAAAAACGTCTGACTGCTCTGCTTGCCAACAAGGGTTTTGCCACCAAGTATTAAGTCTTGTTTGCCAAAGGGATCAAATACTTATTTCTCTGTGCAAAATGCAAACAAATATATATAATTTTGACAATGTGATTTTCTTTTTTTTTTTTATATATAATCTAGCTCTCACTGGTAAAATTAACCTAGCCTAAAAATTCTAGACTGTTCATGTCTTTGACAGTGGGCAAACTTACAAAATCAGCAAGGGATCAAATACTTATTTCCTCCACTGTATATATATATATATATATATATATATATATATATATATATATATATATATATATATATATAAAACTATGACTATTTTTTATCTCTTTAAATGCCACTAGATTGGTTGTATAAAGCATAAATTGGAAGGAATATGGTAGGCTAAACAACTATTTTGTTGCTTTTTATAGATTAAAGTGAAGGCTGCTTGCCAGCAAGGATGATTCTTTAGTTTTCAGGTAGTTAAATCACACAGTAGCTGCATTTATAACAGAACCTCACTGAATGGGAATATGCTTGTAGGGTCCACTTGTGTTGTGTAAGGACAATCATTATATTTTACCAGCAAGACCATCCAGCTATTAAAGCACCATTTACGCTACTACCATTATCATAATAATTTATCTTTAAAATATTTCAGATTGGTTTATGTTGTTTTTGAGCTCATACTACACATTTCCAGATATGGGAATTCAAGACGAATTTGTTATTTGTGCATTTTCGGTGCACACCAAACTTGGTAACCAACAACCAAATTTGTAGTCAGCTGAAGTCTGCAACAGCTTCAACTTGGCAGAGACGATGTTGACCAAAAGAAAAGCTAGATGTACCTTTAAAGGGAACATTATAAATTCAATTATATATATATATATATATATATATATATGTGTGTGTGCGTGCGTGCGTGCGGGCGTGCGTGTGTGTGTGTGTGTGTATCAATGCTTTCAATATATGCTAAATTTCACTGGGCTGCATGTCTTCATGGAGGTTTTGACACAATTTTTCGTTGTTTTTGACAGAGACACTATTTAACGGTTGTAGTGAAATATTGAAAAACCTACATACAAAGCATTTGGTTTTGCAACTTTTGTACTGTTTTGGGGGTTAGTGACTTTTTCTTATGAAAACGCAGCATTTTCTTGATATGTGTTTTTTTTTCTTGTGTTTTCTCCATAGGCCTCTCTATAAGGGCACGGCCAGACGGGGCAGAGATTTTCCGCTGCAAAGGTTGGTGCAGATTTGGGGCAATTACGTAACGAATCTGCACCAACATTTGCATATTTGACAGGTAATTCAGACGTTGCAGAAAACACAGCGGACTTGCCACAGATTTCAGTTTTTGCATTGCAAAGGCTAAAATCCGCAGTGAAATTTCGCTTCTTCTCCACAACAGTCAGTGCATGCTGCGGAGGGAAAATTCTGCACTGCAGCCTATGGTCCACAGTGGAGTTTTCCGCAACGTCTGAACTAACTTGCCTAAAAATGTATTGAAACAAATGTAAAAAACGGCCGCTGGAGAATTCCACTGCGGACTATCCGCAGAAGAAATTCCACAGCAATTCCGCCACGTCTGGCCGTGCCCTAAAAATGTATGTGAAAACGTCATAAGGTCAGGATCACACATGCAGTTTTGATGCCGTTTTTGGCTCAGTTTTTTAAACCAAACACAGGCGTAGACACAGAAGAAACTAGTTTTTTTTTTTTTTATACCTTTCCTTGCTTTTGGATCCACTTCTGATTTTAGCTTAAATAACTGCACTAAAAAATGCGTCAAAACTCTGCCTGTTTGTGGTGTTTTCACATGCGTTCTTTTTGGCCGGGTTCCCATGTGACGGATACGATGAGTAAAAACCACGCAGTGTATCTGACCAGTACATTCCGTCCGAAAATCGCGTTGTTTTTTTAAATATAATTTCCGCTGAGGAAAGCATCGTTAAAAACTGCTCATACTTACATAGGTCGTTCTTATGGCGACGCGTCCCTCTATCGCAATGTGGTTCGCCCTCCCTTTATGACGCTGCAGCCCATGTGACCACTGCAGCCCGTAATTGGCTGCAGCAGCGGTCACATGGGATGTAACGTTATTCCAGGAGGCTTGCCTCTGATGTTATCCGGGCTGGTCCCTTGGGATGACGTATCATCCGATGTGACCACCGCTGAAGCCTGTTATTGGCTGCAGCGGTCACATGGGATGCAACATCATCCCAGGAGACCAGACTGCAGAAATAGGAGGGCGTTCTGGGTAAGTATGATTTTATTTTATTTTCCGCAGTTGCGATTTTTGCAAATACACCGCAAAAGTCATAACACGGCTTTCTGTTGCGGGTTGCAACTCCATTGAATTCAAAGAGGAAAACCCCCAACGGAAAATCAAGAAAAGTGCAGCATAAATTGACATGCTGCGGAATTAAATTCCGCACCGCAGGTGACTTTATTAATGTTTACACTGCAGGTTTTTTTCCGCAGCGTGGGCATGAGATTTTCTGAATCTCATCAACTTTGCTGCTACTGTAAATGCTGCGGAAATTCTGCAGCGTTTGCGCTACGTGGGAACCCGGCCTTATGCAGTTAAAAATGCTAGACACAAACTGTGTAAAGTCACATTAATTGTTAATTAATAATTACATTTAAAAAAATGTTTTCCCCTCTTTTTAATTATTTTCTTTTATGTAGCTGTATGAGACCTTGTATTTTGCCATTTTGCCATTTTATAGATTTTATAGGAACCAATTTGAGGTACTTTTGTATTTACTTTTTTGGTGAAATGGAAAAAATAGCAATTTTGTCATTGTTTTGTATTTATCTATTTTTATGGTGTTTACCTTTCTGTATGAATAACTTTTCTACGGGTTATTATGATTATGACAAAACCAAATTTATATAGTTTTTGTTATGTTTTACTACTTTTGCCCAATAAAAAAACAAATTTTTTGTGTCACATAATTCCTAGACCAATAACATTTTTATATATGTGTCAACGGAGTAGCATGAGATCTTGGTTTTTGCGGGACAACTTTGTTTTCCATTGGCACCATTTTGGGATACATATGACTATGGTATACATATGACTATACATATGGGAAGAGAGATGAATAAAAAAAAAACAGCTATTCCAGCATTATTCTTTTTTATAATTTATGTGCAGGATAAATAATGTATGAATTTTATAGTACAGGTCGTTACGGATGCTGTGATACCAGTATTTTTTTTATTCTTTTAACAATTAAAAATTATTAATAATGAAACTTTGTATAAGGGAAAAATATATATATACTGTATATTTATATAAAATCACTTAGATGTTGCGTTCATCATTGACAGCTGTCTTCTGAGGGGTTAAAATGGCTCCGTCGAAGAGTAAAAAAAATTATTATGAACAAAAGTCCATATTATCCCAACCCCTGGGGTCATCTGAAGCAATACAGGGACAGGCTGAAGAGAGAATTGCAAATACAGTAAATGCAGCTCTAACTTCAACCTGCTCTCCCTCAGATTCAAGACTTTAAATAGAAGACCAAAATCGCATCCCTAGTCACGTTCTAGCCAGAGCGAGTTACACTGCCCTAAACCGTAAAGTCCTTTTCCTACAGCCCAAGCACAGGAAGCCAATAATTGCATTGTTTCCTTTTGTTAAGTATTTTGGACAGAAATAACTTTGATACTACTACTACTACTACTACTAATAATAATAATAATAATAATAATAAGGGCACGTTCACACGTGGCAGAATTGCTGTGGAATTCCGCTGCGGACAGTCCGCACTGGAAATCCGCAGCAGGCAGTCTGTCCATTGGTTTCCACACCTTTTTAGTTATCTTCGTGCAGACGTTGCGGACAACTCTGCTGCGAACCATAGGCTGCGGTGCAGAATTTGGTGTCCGCAGCATACACTGGCTGTTGCGGACTTGATGCGTACTTGTGGCAGAATTTCTCCATTGACTTCAATGGAGTTGCAAAATTACGCAATGAAATCCGCATATGTTATGTGTGTTGCAGATTGCTTTCACAAACAGGATATTTCATGATTCTGGCTGGACCTATGTGTTTCGAGGTCTATAGCCAGACTGAGATGGAATGTTTTAAAAGAGAGCAGGATGTACTCTTCACTTGAATCCGCAACGACTAATCTGTAGCATTTTACTTCACGTTTTAGGCAAAGGCGCAACGGAATCTGCAACGCAGATTATGTGCGACATTGATGCGGACAGTGTCTGCAGAAATACGCCACGTCTGGCCATGCCCTAATAGTAATAATAATAATAATAATAATAACAATGAGATAAAAACGACAATTTTATGCAGCACCAATAAACTAAAAATAATAACTAAAAAAAAAAAAGGCTCAGTAATACATTGCATGAATCAAATTATATATTTAAAAAAAATAAAAATAAAAAAAAAATATATATATATATATATATATATATATATATATATATATATATATATATATATATATATAATGTTAGACCTAAGAAAGTCCTGAAAAATTGTTTTCATATTTAATTTTTAGATTTTTTTAAAAATCATATTACATGTAATATTGAACATAGGATTTATATTCTCCTTTGTGTTTTCTATTTCCTCCTGTTATTAATACTCCTAACCTTTTACTTAGCCCATCAGTCCCTTTCCTTACGTTATATGAAGGAAAACTACAAGTAACCCATACTTTTTTCTACTAAATGAAACTTCTCTCTCCCTGCTGAGCTAAAGTGGGGCTCTGTCCCTCCTACTCAGCCAGTCCCAAAGATACACAGATGAACAGAGCTTATAGAAGAGACTTGAGAGCTACTTTTAGCCTTGAATATGAGACTGCACTCATTTAGCTCAACCAATACAAAGAGTTTAAATTCAATTAGGAAAAAAGTTAAGAAGAAGCACTTATCTTCCCAGGGTTTACTATCCTCACACCTTTCTCAGATTGTCTGTCTAGTCTTCCAGTCTTGTGAAGACGTTTGGCATCTGAGAATGGGGAATAATTTATTAGTGGTGGAAGTTGGGTGTATAAAATGAGAATATCCTAATAGTTTCTTAATAAAGACAGAAATTCAACATTTCAATTACATAGGTAAGGTATTAAATATTTGAGCCTGAAAAATTCCCATTCAACGGAGGCAAACTATGTAGAATAATACATATAACTAGATAAATGTAATGTTTGGTTGCTGAAGAGCAACACATTCTTAAATAATTATATTCATATTGGAGCCTTCATTTTAGAGATCAAAGCGAAGTTCAGAGCCATAAATGTGAATTAGGCCCTTTATCTCATTTACAATTATCTCTAATCTGAGGCTCACTATGGATATTAACAAAGAAATATGTTCTATAAAAATCAATAAATTATATTACTGTATATTATTTAATTTCAACAATCATAAATCCCATGCCTTGATAAATGTATATACTATATGTATATACTACATGTGCTTTAATCTTATAAAAAACAATCCTCTCTAGAAAAAAAAAAAAAATATCATGTCCTATTACGAAATGTGAATTGTCATCTCTCGTCAAATGTATACTGATAATGATGTGTCTATTGGTCTTCGCTGTTATTTACCATTCTCTTTTGAAAACAGCCTCATGTATATATATATATATCTCAAAGATAGGAGCAGCACTGTGATTCCTCGCCTGTTAAGGCCGGTGCTATGCTTTCAAACAAGGAGTGACCTCTCCTTGTATAACGTATATCCAAAAAAGAGAAAACGAAGCAGCACTCATAGAGAGGGTGAAACGTTGTAGTGGATGTTAGATGAATAAACCCAAGTTTTTCTGAGTGCTGCTTCGTTTTCTCTTTTTTGGATATATATATATATATATATATATATATATGTATGTGTGTGTTCATGTGTGAGAGTCTGCGTGTCTGTTTATGAGTCTCTATGAGTCTGCATATGTACAGTATGTGTCTATATGTGTGTCTGCATGTTTACGTGTGTTTGTCGATGTGTGTGTGCGCATGTGTGAGTCTGCGTGTGTCTGTTTATAAATCGGCATGTCTGTTTGTGAGTGTCTGTGAATCTGTGTATAAGTCTGCATATGTACAGTATGTGTCTATATGTGTGAGTCTGCATGTATGTGTGTTTGTCAGTGTGTGTGTGTGTGTGTGTGTGTCTGTATGTCTGCATGTGTCTATGTATGTAATGTATGTATGGCTGTGTGCCTCTGTGTTGGTAGTTGCCAGTATTGTCTTTACCTTGATTATTTGCAAATGTCTAAATATAGCTCTTCATCAATTTCTAACTTTACTTAGGTATTCCACCCCACTCTTTAATGATAATATATAGGTTTAATCTATCTTTTTATCACCATACTCCAAAATGTAGATTTTTTTTCCCACAATAGTCTAGACATAAGTGAACACAATATGCCGGTGCTATATAAATAAAAGAAAATAAATAAAATAATGCATTCAATATGAACACCTCCAACCAGTAGCAACGCCTCCAAACGGAAGAAAAACATATTTTCTAATATATTTTTAACTTTATCCTTAACATAAAAGATCATCTTATATGGAAACATTTCTGCAAAAACCTAATTTACTATATCAATTCCTTCCACCGAATATTCAACATTTTTCAAGATAGCAAATTACTACTGGCAGAATAAAGTACAAACATGAAATATAAATCTAATTTCCTGTGGGTTAATTTCAGGTTAAACTCATCCAGATCTCTCACACCATAAATAATACGTTAATCAACGTTTCAATTTTTCATGTAAATTCTGCTTTATGGTAGAAACGTTTTTGCAGGTGAAATTCTATTTCCTACTAGTTCATCTGTTTCAACTATAGTTGCCATATGCGCCAACAAGCTCTAGATAAGCTAGCTATATAGACGTCAATGGACGTGTACTGTATGTACATTCACTGTACTGCATGAATGTGAATGTCTAAAAAAGACGCACCACCCAACTTGCGGGTCCACATCACTGTACGCATCAAAGTCCACATTGATAATAATTATTATTATTTAAATCTAAAAACACTTAAAAATAATCTAATATGTCTGTCACTACGGTAACGTCACGCCATTCTTTATAGCAATCTCAGCACTGCCCAATGCAAAATCATTTTTACTTTTCTATGCAGCTTTTTTTTTTTTAGAAAACCAAAGAGCTGGGAGATTCAATATATGTGGCTTACATAATGCACAATTTATAAACAGAGGTTGCATAGATGACCATCGTAAGCTATCATTTATCATATTTAACAATATATGCACCTACAGGGAAAGCAATATCAGCTACTTTCTTAAAGAGAATTCCTTACTATTATATTCGCAGTTTAAAAATTCCAGTTAGCCCATATCAGTACTGTCTATATTATTGGTGAGCTTTATAACAGATGGAAGGATCCATTTACCAACAGAAAAAAGCAGAGTCGCAAGAGAGGCTATATTTTTCAAAGGAAAGGAAATCATAACCAACTTTAGAGAAAAAAAAATAGCCAATCATGTTTCCCTTCCGGTGGTCCGAAGATGAAAGACTTCAAAAGCTGGGAGGAGAGAGGCTCAGCGCTCCTATGAATCATCACTATACGCAGCAACAGGGCGTGAATAAGGCTATTGAATGACAGCAGTTATTTCGGCCTGTGCTGTGTACCAAACCCTCTTTTTTTCTGTATATAACCATCAACATGTCTATATATGTATTTTATATATAATATGCAAAGCTTGTGTGTGGTATATGTGGATAGATAGATAGATAGATAGATAGATAGATAGATAGATAGATAGATAGATAGATAGATAGATAGATAGATAGATAGATAGATAGATAGATAGATAGACAGATAGACAGCAGAAAGATAGCAAGATAGAGATATATATATATATATATATATACATACATACATACACAAGCAGTATGTTAAATATTAATTTAAGCCTGTAGGCCTTTATATTTGCATTGTGAGAATACATTACTGCATATTACATTCCTTGGAAAAAATAAAATGAAAGTACATTTTGTGCTTATCGTGTCTATCTTTTAATTTGCATGTTTTAAGAGTGAGTGTATCACCGCTCGGACCCCAAACCAAATGACATGGTTTAGTTAGTGCAGCTATTAATGCCACCACAATTTTTCCACCGATAAATGTCATGGCCTAAGCTTATGAAATCTGACTCAGCGAATGAGTCTGAAGGTAACAATATTAACCTCTCCAAAACATCAAAGATATGCAGCCACTTCAATCTTTTCACAGAAAGAATCCTGCTGTTCTTTGGAACCACTACTAGTCTTAATATATTAATGAGCCAATCAGTTAAAATTTTGCAACAATCTGTGAAAAAGTTGGCAATTAAAAAGAAAAAATGTGAACAACCCATTTTGTTCCATTTTATTGTAACATTTATTTTACTGTCTTTTTTTTTTCAAATCAGCAGACCTTTCTAAAAAAAAATTAAAGCACTAGTATTATGCAATACGCAATCTTGGAAATCTTTTTAGAAGTGCAAGTATATATATATCTATATATATATATATATATATACATATAGTCCTACGAGAATATATATTCATTTAATTCCACTCTTTTCAATATTTTTGGCACATTTTATTGATACTAAACTATCAGGCACAAACATTTCCAGTTAATAAAAATATACCCTGTACGTCCTACTCTATGTATAGCTGTAAGCATTAATTAGGGGAAAAATGTACATTAGGTGCTAATATAGACTCAATGTAATGTGTTTTATTGGACTTGATAATTTTTTGGCTCTATTATTATTACTGATATAAGATGTCCATCGAAAAATCATATTTTCTAATTATACTTGCCAAGCCATAATGTTAAGTATATCACATGTATAAAAATAAATATGGTTTCTCCTTAAAATTTAATTAGTGTTACCGGTCAATTCTTTAGACCACTTAATTGAAGGTGCTATGTAGAGTAACCTGCCCCTCCACCAGTGACATATCTATGCACGAGTAAACAGTACCTGTACCCTCTTAGTCACCCAATACATTCCATCATGTTCCATTTTTATTGCTAATGTATAATTCTTCTAGCCAAACTATCAATCTGACCAACCTGTGGCCATGTACTACTATAAAAAAAATCACCTATGTATACTGAATATGTATTGTCTCTAGCTGAAGATATAGCAATTTCAAAGGGGTGGGGCCAAATAATGACAACTACATTGCGATGATAATAATAATAACAGCACTGCCACAGGAATCATATTTTTTTTTTACTAAGATATAAGTACAGGATTATAAACTCTTATGGAATAAATTGAGAAGCCCTAAACGTTTAGGAAAAAAAATATACAGAGCCAGTATTGACCATATCTAAAATAATAGGCATAATCATAATTCTGCTAATATTTTGTATCCTTTAAAAGTAATTTCCCTAAATTAAAGCTATCAATACAATTTTTAACCTTTCATGTCATATTTATAAAAAAATATATATTTTTTCTAGTTTTTGTTTCACTGTTATTTACTATCATAACTTCATTATTAGCATTTACAATGATTTTCCAATTTGATAATTTTTTATAATCTGACAGTAATTTTTTTTATACCATTAATACCAATGTTTAGGCATAAAAATTATATTTAAATTTCTTACATTACTTTTTTTTCCGGTATTTTTTTACCTGTCTATGTCATTCTATATGTCACAATATTAATTTTCCTTACATAGATTTTTTTTTCTTCCAAGATAAAACAGAACCTATTAAACTCTTTGAATTTTGCTAGAGTAAAGCATCATGTACCCATTTGTTCTTTGAAGCATTAGATAGAGATGTCATGGTACCCAACTGAATTGATTAGAGATATTTGATTTGCCTAAGCAACGTTGAAAGGAAAATTTATTATACCTACAGCTTAAAACAAATATCAACTAGTTTGAAATGTCTTTGATATCTATCCTTGTCAACTAAACACCTGCAAAAGTCTGTTATAACCTTCCAAAAATATTCTTGAATAATGTTGATTTTTTTTTTCCCCATAAAATATTCTTCACCATTTAATGCAATGAAACTCATATGTTAGACAATTTAAAATTAGATTTTTTTCAAAACAATAAATTTTAATGCTAAAGCAGTTATAACCAAAAGCTATACAGAGTTTTGTTAGAAAATTTTTTCATAAATATTGTTCAGTTCCCGGCACTTGTATCAATAATTAAATTACAAACGATAAATATGGCATCATGGATATATTTACAAAACTTCTTACAAAAGGCAACTGTATACTAAACGGTCACAATCTGTGAATTAACACACACCCCCATCCTGAAAATATACCGAACAACAGCTTTGACCCTATAGGACAAGGAATACATTCACAAGTGTAATGCTTTGAGAAAGTTCAAGACATAACAAGACTTTGGCACGGTTTAAGAATGAGAGTTTTACAGTCACCATAAAGGTGAATGGACTTTTTATCTGTTAAATACACTGTCTAAAACCCTTCTAAAGTGTGAAAAGAAAAATGTAATATTGTTAAAATAACAAAAGTTAAAAAAAAAATGGATAAGGAATGTAAATGCCAAAATATGTTTTCAGATCCTGAGAAAGGGACATAATTAGTCCACAGCCTTCTGTAAAGGGGGAAAAAAAATCCAGGGTAACAAAACAAAGCCCTGTTCTGTTGTTTAATAAACTCCATCATCTTCACCTTGGTAGAACAACCTTCTTGGTCTCTGCACTTCATTTGGTCCTTTTTATTGAGCATGGTTTTGCCGTTGTGTATTTTTTAGACATACCACTCGTTAAAATTGGGTGGAAGTAATCCTGGGTTGTGAGTGTTGCTGTTAGTCTGAATTACTGCTGAAGCAGTTTTAGAAGACTCCTCACTATTGGCAGAAACCATTGCTGGTGGGGTGGCAGATTCATAACCTGAACTGGCAGCTGGAGATGAATCAGACCCTTGAGATTCATGTACCTTGAAAAGAAAAAAAAAAAGAATCATAACTCCTATTATCCTGCTTAAATATTATCATTTACTGGAAATCATCAAGCACATTAAAAATAGAAATGAAAAAATGAATCAAGCTTAGCTGACATTAGATGCTCAATGACTATATAAATGAATGACTATATTATTGACAATCAGCTATATTTTGGGATTTGTGTTAGGGTTAGTCTTGAAAAATAATAATTTTATCACAATAATTCCAATACAAATTAGCATATTAAATGACTTAATCATCCAAGTTATATAAAAATAACCTCTAATAATAACAATAATAATAATAATGATAATAGTTACCTTCATGTGTTTCCGTAGAGAGCTAGGGTGCGTATAGGATTTATCACAGACTTTACAGATGTATGGTTTGTCTGATGTATGCACGTGCATATGCTTTTTCCTGTCACTGCTGTTTGCAAACCGTCGGTCGCATCCTTCAAACTCACACTTAAAAGGCTTCTCACCTAATTGAAGAGTACATAACATAGTGTGTTATATAGCTAGAGCTGCATAATATATATATACAATCATCCCTGTGCTACATTTTACAGTTTCACCCCCACACCACCACCCTAATGAAATTCACATTGTTGGCCCAGACTGAATTATTTCCTCCTTAAATATTCCCATACGTTATCAGCATATCATGTTGAAATATTTAACTAGCCAAATTGACACTTAATAAAATACAAAGGGACACCTATACAAATCCCATAAAATAGGTTAAACAGTCTGGTAATTGTTATCTGATGTCTAAATTTGATTATAGTGGGTTTTGAATGACAATAGTTGTGGGTAGAAGTGTTAAAAACACTGCACCCAAAGTCCTTTATCAATTAAAGCACGATTTAAGGAGACTATATCCCTTTAAAAAAAAGCACTGCCGTTTTAAGACCTGTTATACAAGGGAGGACATAAGTTGTCATCCTGTCTTTTCTAAACTCACTTGGCTTGCAAAGAGTTTAATTAAACACAGAATTCCAAATAAAAATACTTTGACAAAAGTATCACTGCTTTAATTAGAAGATGTGCCAATCAAGGGGGAAAAAGAGCGGAAGTAAGTGAAAATGAGATTTAATTAGCATTTGTATAGTTTACTTAACAGTATGCAAGGAACTAAAGTGCTTGGAAAGTAAATCATCTCTCAACAAATTCGTATTTGTTCACTGGCAGTCAGAAACTAGACAACAAGAAACTGCAAATTATCACATTTTACATGATTATCCTGGAACGATGTTAAACTGCAATAAAATTCTATTAAACACTTAAAAAAATTATGAAACCTAACATTGGTCAAAATAAAAAAGTTATATAGCAATTGCATACAGGCCTAATAACTTACAATGAGATGTATTTACAGTATATAGCTATTAACCACTGGTCTCTTCTTACCTGTATGAGTTCTTTTGTGGATCTTTAGGTTTTCTGAACGTGCAAATATTTTCCCACATCCAGGGAACGGACATGGAAAAGGTTTTTCTCCAGTATGCACCCTTATATGATTAACTAGTTTGTATTTTGCTTTGAAGGATTTGCCTCCCCTGGGACATTCCTCCCAGTAACAAATGTGATTAGTTTGTTCTGGTCCCCCAACATGTTCCATTGTCATATGTGTAACTAGTTCATGCATACTACTAAATGTCCTGTCGCAGGCTTTCTGCGGACGGTTCATCTGTGATTCCTCTAGCCACTTGCACGATAATTCTTGTTTGATAGGTTGCCTCATATATCTAAAAAATGCCCCTGGGCCATGATGAGCAGCCACATTCATACTCATATTCATGTGATTGTAGTTGTGGAACTGGGCAGCTGCATAATGATCAGTCCTGGGGCTGGGCACCGCTCTGTATGGATCTGGACGTCCGAAAATATCGCCTCTGAGACCTAAATGCATTTGCCCATTGACCACATGTCCATTGGGCGAAGTGTGGCTGGAGCTTTGTTCGTGAAGTCCTGGGAAGATCAGATGTCCCGGTGGTTCAGTGATTCCAGAGGGGCCGTGGCTGGCGAAAAGTCCATGCTGGCCACCTGGAGAGGCAGCGTCCCCAATTCCAGAATTACGATTTCGGAAAAGAAAATCTCTTGTGGAGTTAAAGGCAGCACCGCCATAAGATGGCACCTGCCCAGCATGGTGCCCAAGCGCGTTGGCATATCCGGATGCCTGCGGGGTAAAAGCTGAGCTCTGGCTTGAGGAGAGATCATGACTGGCTGGACTGAGCTTAAAAGCTGCAGCGTGTGAAGGTTCAGCAAAAGGATTAAGCCCCATGCCAGCATCTCGGTTGGACATTTCATGATGGCGCGATGTCCCAAACCCACCAACTCCCAGGGTGGGAAACTGAGGTCCTCCATCCAGAAGCATCGTCATGAATGAACCTGAGCAGCGTGCAGACCCAAATGAATGGTCAGCACAGGATGCAGTTCATGCAGAAGCAATGATAACAGAAATAAGTTTTGCTTTTATTCCTTTTGCTTGTTGGAAATCCAGGAAACAGTTCACCCTCTCCAACAGAGTAATGTCCTTGGACTGATAAAGTCAATCACTCACTCCTCACACATAAACCAACTCAGGAGGCAGTCTGAATTGCACCAATAGAAACTGAGCTGGGGGAGTGTCATTCGAGCCCAGCCCCAGGCACCCATTTGCCTGTGAACTCTTGATTGACAGAGTTTAACATTGAATATGGCAGCTTCACTAATATCTATTCCCTGATTGGTCTACTCAGGTTTAGTATTTGCAGGTAAGCTTAACCCTTTTAGTGCTGCAAATGAATAGCAATGCATAGCAAACATACATGTGGCAGCTTCTCTCAGCACTGTATGTGTTAATAGATTACGAAGAGCCCAAATATTTGTCTGAAAGATCCCTAATTTAAGGATGCCTCTAACCACCTTCCTAAACATCATAAGGGAGTGACCATTCTTCACACCGTTGTCTTATATTTATCCTGATTAAGACCCTGGAACCTTTCCCTAAAATGCAACACATGAGGTTTTAGCGAAGCACAGAAAGAATGAAATGTTTCAGCCTTTGTCTCTGCATTCTTTGCAGCTTTTATTTCTGCTGTATAGTAGCTTCGTGCTTATCTGTGCGTTTACTTATTACTATATGCTGTCCCTTTAAAATTCTCAGTCGTGGCTTCAAGAAAACAACGTGTATTCTAAAAAACAACCCATGTATTGCTGGGTAGAAATTCAACACTCCTAAATTATTCTGTTACTTTTATGTTTGCTTATATATTATATAATGTTTTATACTTTTTTAATCTTAACCTTGAAAACCTAAACATTTTTTATATTTTTTATTATTTTAATTATCACTTATTTCTTTATCTTTTATGACTGTGGATTTTCATATATTTCTATCCCTCCCCCCCCCCCCTTCTCTCACTAGTGACAAAAAGGAATAAACAGTTAAATTGCTTGGATGGAAACAAAAGAAGAAGGAGACTTTAAGGGAGAATCCCTGTTGTGCCTGCTCTGAGTTAGGATTTTAAAACTTCCCAGTGCAGTTTCATGAAGAAAACACATATGAACACATAAGACCTTCATCATATAGGCTGCACTAAGACAGCAAGAAAAGGTTGTTTTTTTAACAAAAAAAAAATGCATTCGTCTAGTGATGATTATAAGCTTTAGACAGCTCTATAAATTCCGCTCCTTTCTGTATGGGAAAGCATTTGCAAAGAACTATAGGGAGTAAGATTGGGAATAAAAGAGAGAGAGAAAGATGGCCGTAATTGTAATATCCTGAGATTTGCTGAGCCCAAAAGTCTGTCTATTGAGCCACTTTCACAGGATTGTCGCTGTCTCTCTGCAGGAAACATAAAATCTGATCAAGTTCAGAGACGCATTGAGAGACTGCTTCAAGCAGTGCTTTATAACTGCAGTCTTTTCACATCCTTCCCCCCAATCAGCCCCAGGAAAGAGTTTTTGCATTCTTTATTTTAGAGTTTTGCAAAAAAAAAAAAAAAAACTCCACCCCTATAAAATCAGCTTCACTAGTAATGCCATGTCCCATCAAAACCAATCAAAATTCATGCTACACATCCAACAGGAACACACTAAAAGTTGAAAGGTGAGTCCCTCTTGTCTTAAATCATTGCTTCTTAAACTGTGAAGCTTAAACCTAGTTTACTGTGTTTGTTAGACCTCACTGTGGTACAGCATGTCTACAAGGGTAAGGCAAAGTTGTGGAGAGATCACTGATCTTATGGTTGGCGCTGCACGAGAGGCTGCATTTGTAGCTGCTACGCCTGGGAACTTGGGCTGGTTTATTTGATGGACGCAAAGCTTATCCCAATGCAGTAGTAGGCTTTGATGTTCTTTTGGTGAATGCACTACATTTCAAATGCCCTCCTAGTCACTGAGAGTCCTATAGAAAGCAGCAAAGGTTTATGGTGATTCTCTTGTTCTTTCATAGGTGTCAGCAAAGTTTTTCAGACCTATCCCCCCTTTCATTAGTTTATTGGCCTGTTCCAAAGCAAATTGCTGATTTTCGTTACCTGTTTATGTGACTGTGTACATGCAGGACATTGTCCCAATAAGATAATTCATTAGCTCAGGCATATGTTGACTTGTTTCTGTGACAAAAAGGACATAATTTAATTAGACCATCAAGTGAGAATACATTGTGAAGTGTCTGTGAAGTTGGCAACTTGAAACCACTGTGGATAAATGACCTTTAATGTTCTGGAGGCCTCGGTAGTGGTCCTCCTGTGTGTGTTTTTTCTGCTTCTTTTTTTCCTTTTACCCTTTTTAATACTACATTTTTACTTTCATGTTTAAAAGAGTAGAAAAATGACCTATAGCTGGAGAAAGGAGGGGGGTTGTGACACTTCACTTTAGGCTCTAGGATCTTCCCTTTTTTTTTTTTTTTTAAAGAAGGTAAATCCGTCCAGATGTGTGAAAGTCTTTACTGTAAAAATAAACACTCGTTTGAATATAAAATGCACGCTGTACTGTTTAACCTTTTGGCAGACCTCAGAGGGTGTATAATATATCTTTTTAAGGAGCCCACATTAAGTGGTGTGCTCTTACACGATAAACCCAGTGTTAAAAATAATATATGTTGTTATCTTTAGCCATCATTACCAATGGAAGAGCTTAAAATCAACGTTTTAGCAAAAATGACAAATTTGCTGTCTATGCCAGTCAAATATACACATCGTATACAATATATATATGTATATATATATATATATATATATATATATATATATATATATATATATATATATATATATATAAAGAGAGAGAGAGATTTATTGCCAAAGTGGTATAGTCCATGCATAATAATAACAACGCAATAAAATAATTCTAGTGTGAAAAATTAAGTGTATGTAGTACCATAATGAAAGCAACTGTCTATATATATATGACGTCTGTATTATTTTACTACATGCATTTAATTTAAACACACTATGATTATTTTATTACGTTATTATTATGCATGGACTATACCACTTTGGCAATAAGTCACTATTAGTTCCTTTTCTTGTAGTCTTGTAGTCTTTCTGTATCAGCATTTAATGAATCACTATGACAGCAGTACATTTAATATTTGCACACTGGAGATAGTTATTGATATAGTTTTAGATAATTGTGTCATGCTGATGTTTTCAAAAGAAGAAAAAATTAGGAATGATATTAACCCCTTACACCTCCATATTTTATAAATTTCCTTGATTAATTGGTTCTTCTTGCCTTGAAAATGTGAATGATAGAAAAGTGGATTTGTAAAACAATAGAATAAAGGTTTACATATGTTTATTACACACACGTTAGGGTGTGTATATGTGTGTGTGTGTGTGTGTGTGTGTGTACATTATATGTATATATATACACATATATATATATATATATATATATATATATATATATAAAAATATACACATATATCTATTAGATGATAGATAGATAGATAGATAGATAGATAGATAGATAGATAGATAGATAGATAGATAGATAGATAGATAGATAGATAGATAGATAGATAGATAGAAATAGTATGTCTTTCGTTATTGTATCAATTCAAAAAACTATTGCCGATATGATTTACGTGACCAAAACTGCAGTGAAAATTGTCCATAAAAAAAAAATGATTAAAACATAAAAATTCATTGGCTTGACTGTATATATAGCTTCTTAATTTGTAAACATATTGGGGGTGTAGTATAATTAAAGCCAAACTAGGGGCAAATGAGACATTTTCATTGTTAGTGTCAATCAATGCAGTATAATCACATGTACACTTGAACTTCGAAGGGATGCATTGAAGTAAACAGGGCCTTGGGTGGGAATAGAAAAGGAGCAGAATGACTCTGTTGAAGAAACTTCATCTTACAAAGAAACCAGTACTTCCGCACAGAATGTAGACACTTACTCGATAGTTAAGGCTAATTCACTGTGTTTGGGCCGACCTATCTTTGGGAAGAGAGAGAGAGACAGATGCGAGGTATTAGTCAACCACAAAATAAGCTTCTAGCACCAAGGAAAGGTTGTGAAATGACCACATTTAAGATTACGTTCTTCCAAGAAACAGGAATAACAATGATAATATGTCAGTCTCATAGATCATAGCTGGTGATTAGTGCTTTTGTGATCTGGGTACTGTGGATTCTAAAACGAGACAGACTGTTAGGCCTACTCATCTATTCATCTTCCTTATAAAATCCATTACTTGGGTAAATCACATTATTTTGAGAATCACAACGTTCCTTATGTTTAATGACAAATAATAAAAAGCACTGAATTTGTGAGAAAGCAAAAATGTAGAGTTAATTCAACAAGATACACTCTTTTCTCAAGGTAAGGAATGCATCAGTTGGATTGGGAAAAAAAAAACTTCAATCATAATACCTGCTATGGACTCTAAAAGTCAGCATGTCCACCACCATGACATCTGTTGTCTCTCTATGGTGAAAATATTGAAATATATCCCTGTTTGAATGCATGGAAAACGCATTCGGGCTGGAAAAATACATTTACAATATATATTTCTGTAATGAGAACAAATGTTCTAGTTTTCATCAGACTAAATAGCAGAGTCACTGGCATATTAGCGTGAATATTAAAGGCTTACGCTTCTGGGCTAAACATCTTAAATCCATCTAATGTGCTTTGTCTTGTAGGTAGACAATCCTTGCTCTCAGTCTGGGAGAATATTAGGCCTTTTTCAGTACTCTTGTACATTCTGCTCACACTGCAAATCCCATGAGAAGACACATTTTATTTCCTCTTATCCCCCAAAAAAATGTATTTCTACTTTTGAAATTCACACAATTTTACCGGTATGACCTGCTGGTTGGAGACAAGTTCTGGGTGTGACATGGCTTTCACACACGTCTACTCGTAAACAACAAGCTCTAAAGCTGGTTTGCTCTTGTTTAGTTGTTGCTTGTGTGTGTGGTAACTTTAGCTGACGAGTAAAAGAAAGTTGAGAATATCTCAATCAGTGATGAGGTGACCTGTGACCTGGAGGGTGCTTTTTATTGTCCTCTTTCCTTTGAGGGGGACACACAGTTTATTGACCCATTCAGTGTTACTTTGCCCTGAGGGGAAACCACAAGCACCATACTACTTGAAGATAGGGCAGTGTCTACTATCTCTGTATACCTATATTATCACGACTTCTACCAAATGTCCATAGACACTCTTACTTACTGTTGAGATTACCTTGTCGTCTTGTATAGGATACGTATGTCTATTATGTATGTGTTTACACATATACGCATGAATAATAGATAGATAGATAGATAGATAGATAGATAGATAGATAGATAGATAGATAGATAGATAGATAGATAGACAGACAGACAGACAGACAGACAGACAGATAGATAGATAGATAGATAGATAGATAGATAGATAGATAGATAGATAGATAGATAGATAGATAGATAGATAGATAGATAGATAGAATTCTCATTAACATAACTGCAAGATGCTAATAAAGATTAAAACAGCATTAACGTAATAAATTTTTATATTCGCATTTAATGTTTCTTTCACATTTGTATCTGCCGTAATACATTTTTAATTATGAACACCTTGTTATTTTTGTATCACAACTAATGTCTTGAATGCTCTCAGAAGAGGATGTTTTAATTGGGGAAATATCAGCACATAACACCCTATCCTAGTATATACTAAATTAAAAGACATGAGTAATATAAATAGGTTGGTGTCATGTATATGCCTTTATAGGCCTATATTTATTTTTGGTATATATCTTTGATGTATGTTCATTAATCTTAAATAGTAATTCAAAAAAAATATTTAAAAAAATAAGACGTTTGTTTCTGGGAGATCTTTGCAAGCATGGTACTACTGAAGTATGGAAATAGCATGACAGCGATGTAAAAAGCAAAGCATACTCCTAAGAAACACCTAAAAACATAAACAGCCAGGTAGTTGCATCATACAAGTCTCTGAAGCACATGCCAATAGACGCGTTACCAATTAAATAACTAAAATTCCCCAAAAAATATTTTTTTTATGGCTGTAACAAAATTGAAATATTTCACCTTTGAATATATATGTATCACTGTTAATAATGTAACAACTTTTTGCCTAGTTGCTAAAACAACTGTATAGCATTACTGATACATTCTATACACAGGGATGATAAAATACAAAAACAGATTTGGGTTGGTGACATAATGCCAAAAGTTTACCAGGACATTCTTGTCACACTGATTGAAAATACTTAACTAAGGTTAATGAATCAGTCTTCTGTCACAAGTGGTATGTATTAAAGCTGGCTTTGGGGAAGTTTCACTGTATAATGGATGACATAGGACACATAGTCATTGTAACTGCAATGAAAGTCTGGGTAAAGAATATAAGGGGTTTACATTAATACAAAGAAATACTGTAGATAATCAACTTGTACTTTATTAGTCACAAATGATAATATTAGTGGAAACCTCCATACGCTACTTGTTAAGGTGCCCCAGAAATATGTAATCTCACTAATACTACCTCAACTTTGTGGTTATGATTAAAAAATTTCAGACCAATGGGAATCTCTTCTATCAGTCTAATAATTTGTTGAAAAATTCTTAAACATGTCAATCAATATTAATTTAATTGTAGCATTTAATCACAATCCATTCTAAATTTCCCATGTGGCTCAATTAAAAAATGATATCCCTATCATTTAAAAAAATAAATAAATATTTTCCGTGAAAGAATCCTTATTAAACAGAAAAATATCTTTCACAAAAGCTGTTTTTGAACAAATGTTTCCAATATTTAATAAATATTAGGCCGTTCACTGAAGCCGCTGGAGAGCTTTACATTTATGCCAACTTTTATGGATTTTATTTTGCTCTTAGTATTATTTTCTGAAGATCTGGATATATTGAACTGATGTGAGAGGTTGCATTCTGGTACAGCGCTGCTGAATTTGTTGGCGCTATATCAATAACCGGATATAAATAATATTAACTTCTGAGTAGTTGATGCTTTCATTAATAACTGTTAAAATTAAAATGGGCTTTCTAAATTGCGTTGAAATGATTGATGTCCTACTCTGGGTGGCCTCAATGTATAGTACAACTATGTTATATGAACATTATATTTTCCTGATGTGACTGTGCCTTATTTTATCTCTATTACTATATTGGGGACAGCAGAATAAAAAACAAATTCGACAACAATTTTGAACTGTTGTGGACACTTGTATCGTACGTATTTTCCTTTCTTTTTCTCAAGATCTTTGGCGCGTTACAAATAATTAAAAATATGCTGTGTTTGTTAAACAGAGTGGTGCTATCCACCCAAAATATGTCAAGTCACATCATAATTCTCAACTGTTGTAGCTCACTTCCACTCCATATGAGCAGGTTACTGGTAGAAAATGACTTAGTCTTGTACATAGGCAATCTTGCGGGTCCCATGAGCAATTGAGGTCTCCTTTGGACCATGTGGTAAGACGCCTGATTGTGCACATGAAAGATTGAAATCCCCCAGGAAAACACGCTAAGTCCTTCCATCAAAAAAAGTACAAGACTTGTGCCAGAGTCTTGGCTTTTGTGCTACTAAAACCGTCACTGTTCTTTCTTGGGTGTGGAGATCCTCTTGGTCCATTGTTAGATAAAAACTTATTTGTGTCTAAAAACTTTTTAAGGAAGGCCGTAGGCAGCTTAATCTACATTTAATTTGCTGTTAAAAACTTACCAACTCAAGTATACAGTCAGATAGCTCAACTTTTTTTTATTTCCAATGTAAACTTGTGGACTTTTTTTTATTTATATTGGACTTTTTGAATATTTGTGTGCTATGAAATCCACAATTTAAAAATATGTTCACAAACTAATCATTTATTAAGAATCCAAGCAAATAGGAAATGAACTGGTATGAAACATGTAAAATACATATTAATACATATAGGCGTGTTCACACATATACGCATGGCTTACTAGTGAATACAGT
This sequence comes from Rhinoderma darwinii, assembly GCF_050947455.1. Classification (NCBI taxonomy): domain Eukaryota; kingdom Metazoa; phylum Chordata; class Amphibia; order Anura; family Rhinodermatidae; genus Rhinoderma; species Rhinoderma darwinii. The sequence goes on from NC_134694.1 coordinate 93,942,734, forward strand.
CATTGGGACAGCGCCATATTCTTCACTCATCCCTTTTAGAGATAATTTAGTTTAAATGAGAACAAAGGTATCAATTGAAACGTTGAAAAGCTTTGTAGAAAATAAGTATACAGGGAACATTCCAAGTTTTGCAGATCAAGAATAATAATAATCTTTATTTATATAGCGCCAACATATTACGCAGCACTTTACAATTTAGAGGGAACATGGAACAAACAATATCAGACATTACATAGTGACAAAGTTCATTTACAATTCAAAAAAGCATGTTGTTCTACATTGTATTTAGAACATACAATAGTATCATTATGTAATGTACATAGTAATGTAATATAAGAAATTTGGCCAAGATGTACATTTTTAATTAGAATTTTTCTTTTACTCTTTTCTATTTTCATGTTTTATTTATATAACATTGTTTTCACTAAGAAAAACTTTGAAGAAAAACATATTTTTTTTACTTTTTTGCAACTATTTTTGTTTGTTATTTTTTCACAGATAAATAATATAAATGGAATACTTTAGTGATAGCAATATATAAGGAAAAAACTTTATGGTGTTTCCATTAGAGCTGAGACACAGGAATGTTATTAGTGGAAACACATACAATGTAACGTTTCTAAAAGGGGAAGAAATGTGCAAATCTTTTTTTTTACATTAGTTGACTGACACCTTTGCCCCCTTGTAAATCACAACAAAAGGAAAACCAGCAAAGTGGGTAACAGCAGGTAGCCTCTGGACCCAGTGCATATAAATGAACCTACCTTGCTAGTAGATTGTGTACCTATTTAACCATTCGAAAGCAAACAATTCACCTTTTGACTTTGGGGGACTTGATGAGAAGAAATTTAGTTAAGTCGTTAGCATATGTTTATCTACCATGAAAGGCACCTTTTAACTTGTAAAATTCTCTTAAATTTTAATTAAAGCACGAGTTGCCTCTCACACAGATCTAATACACAAAAGATTACACTTCTTTGTAGATTGGGACATAATGTATATTCTGAAGTTATACATAAGTTGAGATGAGAAATATATATATATATTTTATATATATATATATATATATATATATTATATATATATAATGGGATTTTTTTGGTTGAAGTCAAAAAACATTAATTTTCTTGCAAAATACAGAAGTAGAAGGGCTTCAATTAGTCACAATTCACAATGACAACACTCGTCAATTAGTATTTGTCTGACTTTAATCCTGTTAGTCCCGTTATTATGTGGTTTAAATGTAGCCCAGATCATAAAACCTATTTCCTTTCAACACCTAAGAAATTCTGACCTTCGCCTTGACCAAATGACCCCTTTAAAGAGATAGGGTGATGTATTGCAAACTATCATGGTACATCTGTACCATCATGTTTCTTTGTGTTATGTTTCAATTTTTTATCACTAACATACTTGTCATTAAATTTGGTTACTTTCATACTCAGGATGTAAGAGGAATAGTATATACACAGTGTATTGTGCAATATAAATAGCTTACTATCTGTCTGTCCCATATCTCATATCTATCTAGTAGTTTTCCGAATTGATAAAATAACGAAATACATACTATTTCTATCTATCTATCTATCATCTATCTATCTATCTATCTATCTATCTATCTATCTATCTATCTATCTATCTATCTATCTATCTATCTATCATCTATCCATCTATCTATCTATCTATCTATCTATCTATCTATCTATCTATCTATCTATCTATCTATCTATCTATCTATCTATCTATCCATCTATCTATCTATCTATCTATCTATCTATCTATCTATCTATCTATCTATCTATCTATCTATCTATCTATCTATCTATCTATCTATCTATCTATCTATCTATCTATAATATATCATCTATCTATCTATCTATCTATGTATCTATAATATATCATCTATCTATCTATCTATCTATCTATCTATCTATCTATCTATCTATCTATCTATCTATCTATCTATCTATCTATCTATCTATCTATCTATCTATCTATCTACCTATAATATATCATCTATCTATCTATCTATCTATCTATCTATCTATCTATCTATCTATCTATCTATCTATCTATCTATCTATCTGTCTGTCTGTCTGTCTGTCTGTCTGTCTGTCTGTCTGTCTGTCTGTCTATCTATCTATCTATCTATCTATCTATCTATCCTCATATCTATCTATCTATCTATCTATCTATCTATCTATCTATCTATCTATCTATCTATCTATCTATCTATCTATCTATCTATCTATCTATCTATCTGTCTATCTATCTTTGTGTGTCTCTGTTACCGATCTATAGAACCTTATACATAAAAAAAAATGTTCTTCCCCAAAATTCATAGTGTACTACATTACTTTTCATCTTTGTAACTATAATTTCTTTGCAGGCAAGCTGATACTTAAAAGAATGCACATGTTTTTGACACAAAAATGAAATATAGTACTGATACAAAACGCAATAATTGAAGCCACACTCTTCACCTTCTTTCTCCAAGAAATACAACACATTTTTCTCCAACATATTATACTCTTAGGATTATCTGGCAAGAAGAATCATTATCCCGAAGTGCCTTCAAAAGTTCCTGTGCGATATTATACCTCATATTTGCTACTTCATTAAAAAAAAAAAAAATTGTCAGTAATATCTAATTAGTGTTATTTTCGAAAATAATTCCATTTCTTTTTCTTCTACCTCATCCAATTTAGACTGCATTTAAAAAAAAAAAAAGTCTCCAATTGATAAAGCAGGCCGCTGAGCGTTATTTTCTTGTATCGTGCGGCACTTTTCAAAGGGTAGTGTGATATATTTTAGAAAAGAGATCAAGCTGTGAAGGTTTGCGTGTCTTCTCTCCACTAAACTAAGCTCTTGTCAATCAAGCCGGCCCCTATCCAATCATCATGGCTCTTTCCTGAAAGCACATCATCCTGCTGTGCTTTTATACATCACACTGCAGTATGTTTTGATGCATTTTCGCTATCACTTTTAGGGTTGTGAATTAGGAGAACATAATACAGAAAACCGCTCTCTCAAACAGTTACTTGCTCCAATGTTGGTCGTGATTTTGCATACATTGCCTGTAATATTCCAACACCAAACCCTGATAATGAAATAAATACAAAACCATAAGTGCATTTACTTTGTATACATCTACCTGGGGATCAGGATCTCTTGATTTAGTGTGCACCCTGGTGGTGACAGGTATCAGTGTTCTCTGTGCAATAAGTTGTACTGTTAGTTAACCCATACATTTCATTCAGTACAAGTTGCTCCATAACAGCTGTTGCACATATTATATGGTCCATAGTAGTACATATTCTAGTATGATGTACATGAAATGATAAAGAGTAATACATATTTTCCTACAGTACATAGTAAAGTAGTACACATACTGTGTGTGCAGGTGAAAATATGGCTATGCCGCATATTATATAGTGTTTATAGCAGCATATATACTTGTATGGAACATAATATATAGTGATTTATAGTACATACAGTACTATGAAACACATTATAGGGTGGACATTAGCACATAGCTCTATGGCCCATATTATATGAATATCATATGGTAGAGATCAATACTTATAATACTATAGTAAATATATATATATATATATATATATATATATATATATATATATATATACTGTTATTGGTCGATAATATTGTATATTGTATTACATGCACTCTATGGAGCATGTCATATAGTCTATATTAGTACATATGTTGGTATGGAACATATCACTGTGTGTACAATACTACAAATACATGTGTCATCCATAAAATAAATTGTATATAGTAGTATTATATATGGCTACAGTACATATATATGGTGTACAGTTGTTTATATCCTACTATGCCACATATAGTAGTACATAAAATTCTATAGTACAAGCTATAGTTCTATTGTACATATGTGGTGTGTGTGTAGATTTCTGAAATAAGAAAGTATTGAACAGATTTTTGAAAGTTGTATCATTTTAGATGTAACTACAAAGCACAGATGAGACTGTATATAAATTCCTTGAGGATAGGATTTTTGTTGTAAGAGAGGTTTTATGTCTGATTTTGTTGTAACTGTCCAGTTTATCTTCTAAAGTGCAGTGATATAATCCAATGATTGAAGCCTTTTATAGCCATGCCAGTTATGTACCATCAGGAACAAGAGGGTATCTTATGTATAAACTCTATCTTAAGTTTCTATGAGGAAAGCAAGTTTTCTGAATCTAAATAGGTCAATATCAATATCACCTTACTATGAAGTATTTATATAAAGATGAAATCTGTACTTTACACTGGTTTGGGACCAAATAATTTGGTGTTCTTATCTGCCCCAGTGCTTCTGAAGACACATTTCTGAAAAAAGAAGAAAAGTTTAATAGTACTTGCATGAAATATAATCCCTAAAATAATAGGTTCTATTGATCTTGGAAATTGCCTGCTACCTCCTGCTAACTCGTTGTTATCATTCTTCTTACATATTCGATCGCATCACTTGCTGTTTGTGGGCAATTTGGTTTCTGTACCAGAATGGGAGGGGGTAGAAAAAAAAACAACAACTGGAGTTAGACTTCAGCCTCTATAATAGGAGATTGGCCAACGTCGATGACAGGAGAGAACGCTGCAGCCTGTATGCTTGGAATCCTCAAGTCATGCATTTGCAAACAGAAGAGGTTTGAGTGGTGGCATACGCATCCCGCTCTTGTCAGGCAGTGACTGAAGATACATGCCTCTGCAAACTCATCAATCAGTCTGCTATGGCCACTGTGATCTTTGCTACTTTGTAAAAAAGAGAACAAAGAAGCTGAAGACCCGTGTCCTGCTTCTCTCTACTCCTACACTGGTCAAAATCTGCTTCTTCAGGAACTAACTAGTTCCTGCCTTAGAGGGCCCAAATCTCCTATCAAAATGAGCTGTTTATTTAAACCTTAAAGCTGGTAAAATACAGGAATTTTCCCCATGTCTGATAATTATCCAGTATCTATCATTATAGGAAAAACTTCTTAAAAAAAACAAAAGTATTGTCAATATTACACAAGACATGTAAAGGAGTAACTATCATCTGTAGGGGGAAAAATTATCATGTCGATAAAGTTTTTGAGCAAAGAACCAGATTTCTATTGGTCCGAAAAGATTATTTTGTTACCAAAATACATATACATTATTATCATATGGATTATATAGAACCAAGGTCTATGGCCAGGTCAAAGGGGTATTTCAACAATAAGAAAACCTCCTAATGTCCTGCGATACTGAAAAATAAAAAATATGTAACATTTACGCCAGTCCCCTGTTGCTTACCTCTGTTGGCCCCTGCAGTGTTTTGATTCTGACGGAGCAAAACCTCATCTATAGTGATATCATGAGAGTAATTTCGATCTCTATCTACGAAGCATCAACATTGCTGGCAGCGATTGGCTGCCGTGGTCACAGGATGTGATGTCATTGCGAACGACATGTTATTGTGGCAGAATCTAAACATTGGACTGGTGAGACTGACAGGGGACAGAACGAAGGGACCAAAGCAAAATTTCTATGGTAAGTATTTTACAAAGTTTATTATTTTTTAGTATCTGGGAGTTTCAGGGGGCTTTTCTTATTGTCAGAAACCCCCTTTATGATATGAGTAGCCTGGCATTATTTAACTATAATAGAAACTAACATCAAGATATTAGTTATAGGGAAATTTTGATTTCAGTAACTAATGATAAAATAAAAGAGCCCATGTACTGTCCCCGCATATAAGCTATGTATATTTTCTGCTTCTACTGTTCTTCATCAGCCTGCTCATCAACTACACATTCCAGTATTGGTCTTGTAGTTCTACTTGGCCGGAATACCACAGGTAATTTTGTAAAATTTGGTAAGTAAACGATTGATTACAGTATTGTTTTATCATGGCCACAGTACATCGAATACCTAGAATTTACTATTAACTGGTCCATAGTGGGTTAATTTGAACACTACCAGAGTTCTATGATACTCACAATATAAAAAAACTGCAACGCCCACCAAGCCTCAAAAAATTCCTTGGCCTCTTAGAGAATCTGGTGTTAATCATGTCACATCTCCATCCCCTTTGACTAGATATTGTTGTTCTATACATCAATATTGAATCTGAGCTACATCTGCCAACTTGGTAATGCATTTTGACATAATATAATTTGGATTAGAACAATTTTTTTTCTTTTTATTGCCCTTTTAAACAATCCTTCAAAGGAATATTAGGCTGTCTTTACTATAGCACAGCAGTTATTTTATCATTATGATCGAGTTACTAGTGATATTTAGTAGTCTGGTCATGTTTTTTATGATAAGAAAGAAGAGTTTATTGAGACCTTATTCTGCATGGAAACCTCAACTTGACCATGAAGGAGCAAGTCTAGGCCACAAGTTTAACCGACATTTCTTGATAAACAATTACAAGTGGGATGATGACTGATCCTATTAAATAATTGGCTAGATGAAAGAAATAGTAAAATTACAACATGTTCTTTATAATATTTATAAAAATATAATAAAAGCATGCAGAATATGCATAGCTATGTAAGTCTACAATATACTTAAATAGATAATCTTGGCAAAACTCAAAAACTACATTTTGCTTTGAGCTATTGCTGCAAGATATATCTCCCTTATTTCGGCAGACAAGTCTTATTTAATGGCAATGCCAACATTGGTTCATTAAACCAAAATTGTTTTCATGTTTGTGCACAGCTGCCCTGTAACCTCTGTCTACAGCACTATGGTCAAGCCTTAAGGAGCGTGTCATACACCCCCCTTCTTCACACTGTGTTGTGTGTTATAAGGAAGGTGAGTGGGGTGGCTCATGACATGCTCCCCTAAGGCCTTTCTTTAGAGGTAGGCACAAAGGGTCCTGGACAAGCCTGAGTGAACATGGAGAAACTATTTGGTCAATGGAATAGGGCCACAGTAATCAGTATGTAGTTAGACCAAGGATGAGAAAAATTCAGTTTTTCATTTGTGCTCAAAATATTTTTTTAAGCTATAGTCCTCTCTTTCCTCTATATAGAGCACTTATCATGTGGTCCTATCTGTTGTTTCTCAAATTATCCCCTCTTAGGTGCTTTACGCTGACAGCTATAAATGCATATTGCCACATAGCATCTACTGACCAAAGTAGGTGCAAAATGCTTTCCATGCTAAGTATGCAGAACACCTGAGAGGAGCCAGCTTTGGACCAAATGGTTGTTTTAATTTGTATATCATAAATGAGCAGTTTAAGCAAGTATACTATAGGCTTATATAACTATGTAATCTTAGTCACTTTGACCAGAAATGACAAAAGTATTCTTGCTAGATTTAAGGTACAAAGCAACCTATACTCCTTTTTCTCATGGAAAATCAATGGAGAGAAGATAGTTTAAATATTCATTTATCAATATAAGGTGAGACATGACAGTGCAGAATCTATTCACTAGGTTTGAGATTTACAGCAAACCCGGCTGACACTTCTAGAGAATCAATGGAGAAGATTAATTTGAGAGATTTGCTCATCTCAAGCTGTAACCAATAATAGCCAGTAAGACAAGAATACACTGAACCTGTTAAAGCTTATTGCCGATTGGTTGCTTAGGATTATTACACATTAATATGATAATAGACAAAAAACATGTAGAGCAATTGTCAGTAGAGAACACATATTTTATGAATGGATTAGTTGCCCTTCCCCTCTGCATTTTTTTTGTTGTTGCTGCAAACGGAAAATAAATACTCAGTCTTGCTTAAATAAGGGATTTTATTTTATTATTTCTGAATATCTACATATATATTGTAGATATATCTTCACTTTTGAAATTTGCCCAAATTCAAGAATCAAGAGATTTCTATAGGAGCACTGAAATCATGGAGCACGTAGATCAAATCAGACATGAATACAATATTTGTATTAATTGTTTATTTATTTTTTTACTTATGTGCATTTTTATATAATATTCCGTTTAATTAAGGCATTTTATCGTTAGCCCAGTGTATCTAAGATCATTTCCATCACTGAAACCAGATAAGATAAATGTATGAATATAAATTTTATTTTTATGTAGGGTAATTGGGATGTATATGTACTGTGGGATACATTTATTTCATTTATATGTGAAAAAATAAGTCTAATGTATGGCTGTAGCATGGTATGAGGAGGCTGGTATGACTTAATAAATAATCCAATATTTTTTATGTCCATGATTGTTTCAAATTAATTAAGTGTCTCATAATGAAATTCATATTTATACTAATGCAATCAATTTTACACATTCATAAATTTTCTAATGGAGTTCAAAAATCAGTTTGTCCACTGTTCATCAAATTACATTTTCGATCACAAATTGTCAAATAGACGTCATGATTACAATAACAATCAACCAAAATATTAAAGACTCATAATCAATAAATATATCTAAGGATTCAAAGGATTTTTGATGATTTTATCCAAATTTTTTTTAGTATCATGGAGTCAATAAGCAAAATAACAAAGTTGCAATGATTGTCTTAATGTGTGGAAAAACTTAAGCTTGATTCTTCAACACCTAGGACTGTAGAAATAGAAACCAGATTCTGAACCAATATTTTATATGTTTATAATTTATCAAAAACGAGGTCATATTATAGTGTTTGTGATAAAATATGAAGCAGACATCCAGTTAACAATAAATGAGAACAAAAGCCAATAACTGCCATGAGAAGGGTTGTTATGGCAAAATTATCCACCTCATTTATTCCAAACGTTAAAACACATGAGAGCAAATAGTAAAACATTAAACCATTTATATTACTCCTTCAAAATGTCCTAACATCAGTCAATACTTTATATCACTTGATTTGTTTTTTAATTTAAAAAAAAATACAAACTAAGTCTCTAAGCAAGTTATAAAACAAGTTGCTTCAAGTTTTCAAAAGAGGAAAATAACATAAATACTAATTGGGGAAAATAACCTGCTTAGATGTTGTTCATTTTACCTAATTCCCTATATAAACTTACCTTTTAATCAGCATTTCTGATGACAAGGCAAAATCTAGCTCTATAAACTCCATGCTGTGAATGCTGGGATATAAAGTATATGGTTGCCATTTTACAAGTAGGAAGTAACCAGTGGTAGTTTGCTTTGATTAGGTGTGTATTATTCATTTACATGAATTCTTAAAAAAAAGTTTTGTTTGAAGCTTGCAAATCACAGCAAGGACTCAATGTGCATAAAACATTATGTGTGAGATGAGTGCAGCACCGCTCCATCCAGGATTCCTTATGAGGGAGACAACTTTTAATCTACTGATTTGGAACTTATTTTCAAGTTCAAGAATTATAAATATGATGTTATATAATCCAGCAATCATGTGTTTTTTATTCATACAATTTGTAAACATTTTAAGAGTAAAAAAATATTTTTGTCCTTTGTACATAAATACTGTCTTTATATGCAAGTCCCAGAGTCACAAACTAAAGAATTATATATGAATATAATTACTATTATATTGATATTATTTTATTCATTAATTGAACATTATTTGCTACATTTTTTTTTTTTACTGTAATAGTATATTTAACTAATAATAAGACATGTTGAGAAAAATCTAGAATATTAGATAAATATATAAAAGTAGGTATAACATAAAAAAATATATTCTTTACATGAAACCTTATGTAAACTGCCATATTTAACATTTTTATGAAATTGATTAATTCACTAAAACATTTAATGTAACATTTTTAAAGCAAACAAACATTATATATATATATATATATATATATATATATATATATATATATATATATATATATATATATATATATATATGTGTGTGTGTGTGTGTGTGTTTAATTTTACAAAAGTGAATTTACAGATAAAACCTGATTTGATATTTGATTGCTTGTCGTTATGTTATTGGAATCATTTTAAGTCGAGATAGTGTCTATATTTGATTAATAGAATCTATATTTCATAATTGTTTTTATCTGAGCAAGTTAACAAATTATTATTTTTTTTAAATTGTGTGTATGTAATCATGCAATTATGTTTACATTTTCCAAATATTATTTGTCCAATCTAGAATAAATGATATATTTTTTTAACCTCCTAGATTTTATTATTATGTTTGGTTTTCTCTTACAACATAACATCTTAATCTCAAAAAAAGAATTAGTTAGAATTTCAGGTCATTAATGCAATAAAAGTAAAAAAAGACAAATAATTTTCTAATTTAAAAACTAAAACAATAACACCTGTTTGATTACAATTTTCGTTGCTTAAAAACTTTTTTAATGTGATCCAATATCTTTTTTTAATAATTACGTTTTTTTCTCCCTTTTCCACATAAAAGAAATAGAATACATTTGTAAAAGTATTTCCCAGTGAATACATGAGGAGACACAATTGTGGCTTTCTATCTTTAAACACGTTGACGAACAAAAAGGGAAAGCCTTTTGCCCTTTAGCCTTTGAAGCCAAATAATAGTCTTTTCTGTCTCTGTGTCTTTTTTATTGTTTGTAAAAACATTTTGCATTCTCAACTGGGTATTTTTAAACTGAATACAACAGATGCCCTGCCATAAGTCAAATGAATAAAAATGTATGAGCAAACTCAGGAGACATCTTTAGTGAGGAGATCAAACATGCTTTCCTCTAAAAATTTAGCAATGTGTTCTACCTCAATAGTCATGTGAGATAAATATTTGTTCAACTTACTAGTATTAAACACTTACAATGCTCTGATGTGTGAAACCTTTTTCATATGATACATATGAACTTTTCTGTGTAATACATATATATATATATATATATATATATATATATATATATATAATAGATAGATAGATAGATAGATAGATAGATAGATAGATAGATAGATAGATAGATAAATTTAGATAGATAGATAGATGAATTTAGATAAACAGATATATAGGAGAGAAATATATAGATATCAAATAGAGAGACAAAAAATACATATGACATAAATAAAGACAGAAAAATAGATATTATATAGATGGACAGACGGAAAGAAAGAAAGAAAGAAAGAAAGAAAGAAAGAAAGAAAGAAAGAAAGAAAGAAAGAAAGAAAGAAAGAAAGAAAGAAAGAAAGAAAGAAAGATTTGGAATGCAATAAAATATTGAATGGTAACCTGTATAACAAAACTTGTATTTGTTTATATGAATTATTTTAGATTTTCTCGAGCAAGACAGAACTTTGCTTGAGTCCAACATCAAATGAGGATAATATTACAAAAAATCGAGTTCAAATAAAGCAGGTAAAATTCCACATACATATGCAGTTATTAGCTATAACAGCACACTTTCTACTTGCAACTTTCAAGTTTTTGCAAATTACGTGCCTTGATTCATTGTATTCAATGAATTACATTAAAAAATGGACAAAATATTTGCCAGGTACTTGCACATTTATATAGATTTTTACATTTCAATAAAAATTTATGAAGATGTTATAACTAGCCTGACATTTCAATGTGTGTGCAGAACAAACGAAAGATACATCGATAGATAAACACATAGACATAGACAGGCAGACAGACAGATAGAAAGACAGACAGACAGACAGACAGACAGACAGACAGACAGATAGATAGATAGATAGATAGATAGATAGATAGATAGATAGATAGATAGATAGATAGATAGATAGATAGATAGATAGATAGATGATAGATAGATAGATTTTTAGGTAACTACATAGATAGATATATTGGATATATTTGAGATATTATAAGAGAAATATGAGTACTAAGAAGATAGTACACAATAATGATTTGTTTTCTTAATAAAAGCCATTGCTGTACATTGTAGGTGCACTCAGTGCACCTGATATTTTCCTTACTTTGAAACTCCTTATTTCTATTAACTGAGACATTGCCAGTCATCTCTATACAGTCGACCTCTACTACTGAGTCATCTGCCCAGCATCATGGAGTTGTAAATCCCTGGCATTAACAGCTTAATATCCTAAAGATTTAAGCCACATTGATGTATAATTAATTTAAATATCTTAAGTCCATATATTGTTTTTATTGTTTATAGCAGTTAATTTATGTTATCAGAACAGAGGCATAGTTATAGGGGGTGCAGAGGAAAAAGTTTCAGCCAGGCTCTGGTGCCCCAAGGGGCCAAGGCCTCTCTGACACATAAAAAGACACCAGTATCATAAATGGCAAATAGTAGGTGTTGTAAGTTTTGCATTGGGGCCCAGGAGCTTCAAGTTACGCCTCTTCATCATACATATAACTAAGAAAAATTAGACGGAAGCCCCATAGATATACTAATAATATGGCCTAGGAAGACGAACCTGAGATTCTTTCTCCTCAATATTCTAGTGAAGCTGTTAATATGACACTTCAAATGGCTGACTCTAGAATTATGTCCAATCAAAGCCAAGACTCAGAGACCAAAGTGGAAAATTTTGAGTGTTGGCAAATTCTTAGGGCATTGGAGTACTAAACCAATATAAGTCATGACAACCTCTGTACAGTGCTATGGAATAAGTTGGCACTATATAGATGAATTAAAAAAAAAGTAATCATTAGTTCTGCCTATGTAATGTTTATTATTATGTGCAAATGCCTTGTCTAAGGAAGCGTACAAGAGTCAATGAAATTATCACTACTGTAAACAAAGGGAATGTGGTAAGCAAATCCATCCGAAAGCAAGAGTTCGATCACAAATAAAGGCATAGCTGGGCTTTTCTTCACATGGGGCAAAAAATAATCTCACTGCCCAGGCATTGTATCCAAATACCCTGGGCAAAAAAAGAGTGGCTTGTAGGAGCCCAGCTCAGCTGGAACCCAGAACCTGGGTCATATGCCCCCTTATCTATGCCTCTGATTTCAGGACACAACACCTGGGAAATAATGCTCAGAGGACATTTGCATAAAATTGATGATGATAATTGTGACCCGCCGATACCTTCCATCAGCACATACAATATGTTAGGCATCAAGCACATGGCAGAGCTGTGTACACAAAGTCTACATGGCAACACACTGAAATCGTACAGGCTTTGTTGGGTACCTGTAAGTATAGAGCTATACTCCCAAGGAAGCAATACTGATTCATAATATTGACTTCTGCATGATAGCTTACATTGTTACTCCAGCTGGTATCGATAGTAAGTCTTGATGAACTGCAATATTTGTTACCTCTTTATAACTGAAGTATAATAATAAAACACTTGGCAGCTCCACCTTCCAACTGTTTAAAGAGGACTTGTCAGGTGTTTTATGCTATTTAACAGTTTTTCCTAGATGAGCGTACAGTGAAAGCTGTCAATATACTCCTGTGGATCCAACCATAGGACACTTGACATGCCCCTCGAAGCTTACCTCTGCAAAACTGCTCATTCATCTTATGTCCAAATCTGCATCAGGTCATTATGTTGTTCTGCTTCATCAGAGGAGCAGAACAGGGGAAATCCGGAAGCGATGGTTCTGTTGTCACTATGGACGCCGCCATCGGCCGACGGAACCCATTGACTTTAATGAGTTCCATCGGCTTTCTGTCGGGGTGTTTGTGGTTTTACTGGACACAATAGCGCAGCATGCAGTAATTTTGTCCAGACCTGTGGTGAAGGCCCCAACGCAGATGTGAACAAGGCCTAAAACCCTTGTATAAACAGACTTCTTTCTTGACACTCAATTTCCTATATGTTCAATTTTGTATTTTTCCTATTAGATTATAAGCTCCTTTGGGGAGTGCAATCTTCTCTTACTTTCAGTACATCCTGCTTTAATTTTATATCTGTAAGGTATCGCGCATAATATTATGTTAGAATATAAATGACAGATAATGATCATTTTCTGTCCACTACTAGCCATTTTTGTGCCAATCATTGTATGTACCATAACTTGTCAGAATACAAGATATACAGAATTATACTGGAGCTGTATGATAGTTCTCATTTTGTAAGGAACATGGCATTGGTCCAAGTGCTGAAACTGAAGCTCTTTGAGTGGATGAAAAGGGAGCGAAAATTCACTGAAAATGAACCTGCTTTGGACTTATTAGTGTTTGCAACCCTGGAAAATAGTCATTATTTTTCTGATTAAAGAATATTTCTCCATGAAATCCATGAATTGCCCTGAAATATAAATCACTGAGTTTTACTCTTGGGCAAAGTCTATTAGTATTCTGTGCACTCGTTTATATAAGTTATATTGCTCTGTGTGACAAATAATAATGTCCCTTATTACGTGCCCATAGTGGGTTTTACTCAGCTTATCACAGACCCTGAATGACATATAAATGTGCCTTGTTATACAAAGTTACATTCTTTAACAATGCAAATTAAAATACGACTTCAGGCACTGCAAGAGCTTCTTACAGGCGTTCTTATCCAACACCCATAATACCTGTAGGAAATTAACATAACTGTGAGAAAAGTCATGTGGAATCATGTGAAAGTGTACCCACCAATATAATGCTAACTGCAATTATCTCTCCATACAATGCCAGTCAAAGTGTGCCTTCCATACAGTGCAAGCCACTCTTTCCGACCACAGTATGTCTGTCATAGTTTGTTCCATACAAGTAAGTGTGCCCCCAATAAAGTGAGGCAAAATAAATTACCTTCATAGACTTTTTTGCGTACAGTATGGCTGGTGCTATTACAGGGGCACAGCATCTGGCACTATTATAGAGGCGTTGTGACTTTGTCTGGCTTTGTGACTTATGAGACACTATTGTATAGATAGTATGGCTGGCAATTTTGGTTGGAAACTAAGGATGGCACTATTGATTTGGAATTATGTATGATCCTACTGTTTGATTTCTTATTGGTTGGTTCTATTATTTGGGCACTGTATGGGGTATTGGGGGCACTGTATGAGGCGCTATTTAGTTACTGTTCGGCAGTAGTTTTTGAGCACATATATTGCTGTTATGTGGACACTGTATGGTATTGATCATAGCTCCAGGTTTATATGGACCCTTGCATGACGGAGTCACAGTAAGACCCCTGTCTCTACCAACCCTTAAATTGATACTCATATAGTATCTTTACCCAGATTACCAGAAGGCCTGCACTCAAATTTTAAAGAATGTGATGCCCTATCTGCAGACATCAAGATATATGGAAGGCAGAGCTTAGCAGATTTTTATATACTTTATTATAAAACATGAATTATAACTTGTTATTCATTTATATAAATCCTGCTCATGCCATTCTTATGAGTCCACTAGATGACAACCCTCACTTATACAGGAAAGCCCATCAATTGTTTATTAGGACCACCTTCTAGGGTAAGCTAGGATTTAAATCAATAAAGCTATACTGATATTTTACCCAAAAATTATATATCAATCTGCTCAGCTCTTCCGGCTCTATAGCATACTGGCCATAGATAGAGCTGCATAGTTAATGTAACACAGCTAATTTATTCATCAATTATCAGACTTCCTCATCTTTTTAGTTGTTCTACATCCTTCAATAAAGTCGGAGCTCTGCTTTTATTATACAGAGCTCAACATCCCCTATTTCCTTTGACACAGCCATGAAGTTAAAGGGGTTTTAAAATGGAGGGACATAAAGAACGGCACGGCACATCAGACATCATATATATATATATATACACTACCGTTCAAAAGTTTGGGGTCACCCAGACAATTTTGTGTTTTCCATGAAAACTCACACTTATATTTATCAAATGAGTTGCAAAATGACTAGAAAGTATAGTCAAGACATTGACAAGGTTAGAAATATTGATTTTTATTTGAAATAATAATTTTCTCCTTCAAACTTTGCTTTCGTCAAAGAATGCTCCATTTGCAGCAATTACAGCATTGCAGACCTTTGGCATTCTATCTGTTAATTTGCTGAGGTAATCGGGAGAAATTTCACCCCATGCTTCCAGAAGCCCCTCCCACAAGTTGGAATGGCTTGATGGGCACTTCTTGCGTACCAAGTAAACTTCGATCGCGGGCGTTGGAGCAGGAGCTCAGCTGTCATCAGACAGCAGAGCCCCGGCTCCAGCCTGCACGGGAGACCCGTGCAGGACTTAGGCTAGGCGAACGTGAAAAGGTGTCAGCCTAGCCTAAGGCCCCTTAGTGACCGACGTGAAAAGGCGTATTGGTGGTCACTAAGGGGATAAGGGGATACCTGTGATTTGATGTGTACACTATGGTTGAGAAAGGGCCAATCGGACTGAAACGTCGCATGGGTGATTAAAAGCTTATATTTTTGAAAGTTCTGCCTCTCTGTCTATTTTTGTTTGCCTAATATTGAGGACGGTGGACCAGGTCCAGTTGAGGCGTGCACCAATCTGTGGTCCACTTCTGTGCAACCTCTTTTCTTTGTGATATCCACAGGATATGTCATAAATGTCAGATAGATGCAGGTCCCACCCCTGGAACACGCACCTATCTCCAGAACGGGGCCCCCTAAACCCCGTTCTGCCGCTCTGTGTTACAGCTGAACAATGCGAATTCCGACCATGAAAAAGGTTATATGGTCGGGAGTTACAAGAACAGCGTAGCTCGCTGAACTCCACTGTTTTTGCCGTAAGTCCCATAGAACTGAATGGTAGTTTTGGAAACAGCGTAGCTCGCATGCTACACTGCTTCAGTAACTGCCATCCACTACTACGGGAGTTACGGAAACAGCGTATCTGTTTTCGTAACTCCCGACCATATAACAAGGAAGTTAATTTATTTCAATCCCTATAAGTTCCAAGCCAAACAGAAAACCTGTTTCAACAATAAACGTCCATATATATCGACACTAGAAGCTGAATACCTATAAGGACATATATAGACACAATAGATCCAGAATTTAAATCACCAATAGTGCAAATATAGCACTATTCAATATATCAAAAATATCTTTATTGGAAAATATTATAAAAACATATATCGGCCATCACACAAAGTATAAAATAACATACAATAAAAATGTGGTGGTGGTATGAGGGACCACAATGCGTCACATTACATATACATGCGATAGGGCGGTATGATATATAGATATTCAAAGACACTGTACATAATTACACCTCAAAAAATTACTAGTACATCAATACATAATCACTGGATAAGGGGTACAGATGAAACAGTAAAAAAGATCAAAGATCCAAATTAAATCAAATACCAACCCATATTTTGCATATTTCTCCCTCAACAAGACAAACCACAGACCACAACCAATCACCCCGACACGTTTCGCCATCAGTTTTTTCAAGCAGTAATGGTCAGCGAAGAGCCTTAACCTTAAATAGGAGGAACAGGAGCTTATGCTACAATCAGAACATGTCATCCATGTATAGCCATATAAGTGCTTGTTTTTTTTTGCAGAAAGAGATGTTTTTTAATGGAGAAAAAAACAGCAACTAAAAAGCATTGTTTTGGTGTTCTGTTTGTGCGGCGTTCACTGTGGGGTTTTAAAAATCATGTTCACTTAATTCTGCAGGTCAGTACTGTTACGGCGATTCCAAATTAATATATGTTTTTTGTTTAACTACATCTGCAAAATAAGAACACTTTAAAAAAAA
Organism: Rhinoderma darwinii; assembly: GCF_050947455.1. Lineage (NCBI taxonomy): Eukaryota > Metazoa > Chordata > Amphibia > Anura > Rhinodermatidae > Rhinoderma > Rhinoderma darwinii. The sequence continues at coordinate 93,960,230 of NC_134694.1, forward strand.
AAAAAGTAATTTGTTTTTGTGATGCATACTTTAGTGTTAGGCTTCGTTCACATCTGCGTTGGGGTCCCGTTCTGACGTTCCGTCGGAGCTTTCCGTCAGAACAGGACCCTGAACAGACACATCGACTGAGCTCCATGAGGTCTTATTTTTTGCAGGATGAGATGTTGATTTGATTGGTACCATTTTGGAGGTACATAGGACTTATTTATTAACTTTTATGCGTTTTTGTGGTAATGATAAGAAAAAAAACACTATTCTGCCGTTATTTTTTTTTTTTTACGGCGCTAACATAAAGGCTAAACAGCGCGTTTGTTTTATAGTATGGGTCTTTACAATTTTGATGATACCTATTATGTGTTTTCATTTGTTGATATTTTTATTTTTCCATAATAAAGCATTTTATAAGGAGAAAAAGGTTTTTGTTTTGTTTTTTACTTTGGACTTGCTTTTCTCAACATTTTGCTTATATGTTTATATTTTTTTTTAATCTTTTTGTTTTTTAGCCCCACTCGGGGACTTGGACATGTTGTCGTTTATTCATTTACAGAATACACTGCGATACTTCGTTAGTCCCACAGCTGCAATGGAAACCTATTGGTACCACATGATCTCGTCACTAGGCACTGATGGAGTGACAAAGGGAGCCTTCTCCCACTTAGATGTCGCAGCAGTCGCTTTTAATTTTATAATCTGTGGTTTAAACAGCCCAATCGGAGTTATCTAGATCCAAGCCTTTGCAGCAGAGTGTCTGCTGTAAATGCCCAGCACAGAGATGGTGCAGGCAGTCCCATGCTGTACATTTACAGCGCTAGGCTTATACTAAATAGCATTAGCGCCGTAAAGGTATGGTTCATGCCGCCAAGAGGTTAAAAATGTCAAAAGCTAGTCAAGGAAGAAGCCATAGAAGATACATTAAAATTTGGCACTTAGAATAAGTTTGTCAAAAAAGCAATGATGCATCATACCTGGCTGGAGGCAACATGAGAACTGCAAAATATGCGAACGGAAGAATAAAGAGGTTTTCTGCTTTTATACAATCTCTTTTCATTAGAAAAGTTTGACGAAAACAAAGTCATAACAGGTTGTCCCGCCGCAGAATACCCAGTTATCAGCTGTAATATTTACGGTAGCAATGATTCAGTTCTCCTGAATGACCCCCACAATTTAAATTATCATCTCACACTTTCAGAAAACAAAACAGAATAACACTCTGAGGGCGGATTTACAGGAACGTGATATACGTCCGTGAAACGGGCGTGATTTTCACCCGCCTTGCATGGACCTATATTAATCTATGAGGCCGTGCAGACAGTCCGTGATTTTTACGCAGTAGGCGTCCGCTGCGTAAAACTCACGACATGTCCTATATTTCTGCGTTTCTCGCGCATCATGCACCCATTGAAGTCAATGGTTGCGTGACAACCACATGCAGCACATGGACGCACTTCCATGTGACGTGTGTGATTCGTGCAAGAGCAGTAAAAAGTATGAATGAAAACAGAAAAGCCCCACGTGCTTTTCTGTTTACAAACATACAAACAGAGTGCCATAATGATGGCGGCTGCGCGAACATCACGTGGTGATGACACACGAAGCTGTTAAGCGCCTTTTGCGCGCACAAAATGTAGCGTTTTTTGCGCACGCAAAACGCACACGCTCGTGTAAATCCTCCCATAGTTATAGTGTTTTAACGTTAGCCGCCGCCAAAAAAGATAGCCATCTTTTCGCTGCCCTACTTTGTTTTCCTCACTACCATGCTGACTTGCAGATCCTGCAAATGTTTTTGAAAATTTAGAATTCAACAACTGATAAGTGGACCCCATCTTGCTTTTGCCGTTCCACAAGTGGGACTGATACCTTAGCCCAACAGCTCTCCTTAAAACCCACTTCTAACTCCAATAACTTAGCTTATTTTTTCACGCTCTTCCTCCTTCTCCTGACATCTGACCCAGATTAAACAAATTCTCGCACCCCTTTCCAGACATCCCAGCGCCGATGACAATGTGACCACAGTTATTTCACCACTCACAACTTTTACACATCCAATATACATTCATTCTAAATCTGATTTAAAATAGAACTAATCCCCATCTGTTTACGTAGTGTACCAGGAGAGAAGTAATAATATTCCATATGAAACTCCATGATATGTAAAACTGCAAGTTTACCCCAAATCTGAACAAGATAAAGTCACATTTTATGTAAAAGAATTTTGTATAATTTATAAAATGTTCCTTACTACAGAAATGTGCTGCAATTTTATCTTTGTTCATTTTTCAAGCACTTTTACCCTAGAAGCCATTCGTAAAGTAGCTATGGCAACAGCTTACCTTTCTTACCTTTCATATACACTATAAACTGCAGTGAGTTTGTAACACATATACAACATGAGTGTCTAGAGATTATATTCTTAAAAATTATAGTTTTGCAAGTATGTGGATATTTAAAAAAAAAACATCGGACTCTCTGTCGGGGGCTGAAACTGTTTCATTGAGAAGCACTCCGGAATTATTTTTTTTTCGCACATATAATGCTAACTTACCAGCAATTTTCTATCAGCGTCATTTGTTTCTTTTTCAGTTTACTGCATCTGTAAATTTTGAACCCTTTGATTATGGGCAGCGGTGTCATGTGATCTCAATCTGACCACCAAAATAGACCACGCTCTCAAGTGTAGACAGACGGCGAGTTTCTTCTGTGTGGCTAACTTCCCGTTAACTACAAGATTAAATTATCATCTATCAAATCCCTCCTGGCAGCTCTGAGACACCTCCCCCTCCCCACCCGGCCCCACCATCCTTGTTTCTCTGTTTATCTCCCATGCATTTAGTATTGGTGAAGACATTATTTCTGCCCTAAACTAGGAGTTGTCCCGGGCAAACCCTTAATGCAGGGCTCTAGCGTAATGTAAACAAGGCATTACAATGCCGGAGCATCTTTTTTGGAAAGCTGCGTTGTGCTGTTCCTCTGTTATTTCTACTGGAAATATGAAAAAAATTGATAACTAGGTGTTACCTTATCAATGTCCATACACATTATGACACTACCCAGTCAATGCTGACCATGTCAGAGTGTGTAGGGACACATCCTTTTGACAAGAGCTAGAGTAACACCCAGGGGCGTAGCTAAAGGCTCATGGGCCCCGATGCAAAAATTCTTACTGCCCCCCCCCCCCGCAAACTTCTCATGGCCGACGGTCCGCAGCTTTCAGCTGCATCGCTGGGTCTCCTAAGTGACAACAATGCAGCACTAGCAGCCGGGGGCGTCACTAAGGCTGGGTTTACACATCCTATTTACGGACGTAATTCGGGCATTTTAGCATTGAATTACATCCGAAAATGCGGCTCAAAAGCGTTGGCAAACATCTGCCCATTCATTTGAATGGGTTTTACGATGTTCTGTGCCGACGGTCATTTTTTTTTACGCGCCGCTGTCAGAAGGCGGCGCGTAAAAAAGACGCCCGCGTCAAAGAAGTGCCTGTCACTTCTTCAGACGTAAATGGAGCCGTTTTCCATGGACTCCATAGAAAAGCATCTCCAATTATGTCCGTAATGGACGCAGCGAAAGACGCCTGCACATGCCATTACGGCTAAAATTACGGTGCTGTTTTCTCCTGAAAACAGCACCGTAATTTCAGCCGTAACAGACGCTGCCGTGTGAACATACCCTCAGGGCTTAAAATGTCAGGGAAATAGCCCCAATACATATGTGTCCGCCCAAAAAAAAGTGTGTATATGAGACAGCATAGCATATCTATAGCACTACGACCCAATAAACTATGGCTAGGATTAGATACAGTGGCTCAGCAGACAGTATCACACATAATAGGATTAGATACAGTGGCTCAGCAGACAGTATCACACAAGATACGATTAGATATAGGGCCCAGCAGACAGTATCACGCATGATAGGATTAGATACAGTGGCTCAGCAGACAGTATCACACATGATAGGATTAGATACTGTGGCTCAGCAGACAGCATCACACATGATTGGATTAGATACACAGCTCAGCAGACAGCAGACAGTATCACACATGATTGGATTAGATACAGGGCCCAGCTCGCTGACATTGCGGCTCCAGCGCTGGACCCAGGATAGGTAAGAATAATAATTTTGCTTCTTTATGTGTTACTGATTATTTTTGTGTGTTTGTGTTTTTTTACAGGTTCGGTTGTTGGACTTCGGATACGAGGACTTCAATGACGGCGTTTTTTTTATTCTCAATAAAATGGTTAATGAGGGTTGTGTTTTTTATTTCAATAAAATATTTTTTCTATGTGCTTGTATCTTTTTAAACTTTATTATCACCGCCTTAGTAATGGCCGCTGGCTGATTGACAACCTCCATTACTAAGGTGAGGCTTAATGTTAGCCGGTGCAGAGGCCAACACTAACCCCCATTATTACCCCGGTACCCACCGCCACCAGGGGTGCTGGGAAGAGCCGGGTACGAACCAGTACCCGACCATCTGTAGTGACGGGCAGGCACCGGGGCGGCCGCAGGCTGGTAGTACTAGGCTGGGGAAGGCCAAAAACAGTGGCCCTTCCCACCCTTGTAATGCTGCCTGCTGCTGCTGTGTTGTATCTGGCTGGTTATGAAAATTGGGGGGGACCCCACATCGTTCTTTCCAATTATTTTTTTTTTTATTTTTTTTTTAAATGACGTGGGGCCCCCCCCATTTTTCATAACCAGCCAGATACAAGAAAGCAGCAGCAGCCTAGCATCACCAGGGTAGGAAGGGCCACTATTTTTGGCCTTTCCCCTCCTGATAATACCAGCCTGCGGCCACCCCAGTGGCCGACCATCACTACAGATGGTTGGGTACTGGATCGTACCCGGCTCTTCCCAGCACCCCTGGTGGCGGTGGGTACCGGGGTAATAAAGGGGGTTAGTGTTAGCCTCTGCATCGGCTAACACTAAGCCCCGCCTTAGCAATGGATGCTGTCAATCAGCCGGCGGCCATTACTAAGGCGGTAGTAATATAGTTTAAAAAAAAACACAAAGACATTGGAAAAATATTTTATTGAAATAAAAAAAAAACCCACAGCCTTCATTAACCATTTTATTGATAAAAAAAAAAGCTGTCATCGAAGTAGCCCTGGAATCCGACGTAGTCCAACACACAAAAAATTATTAGTAACACGTGTGTTAGGCTTAGATACAGGGCCCATGTGTGATACTGTCTGTGGGACCCTGTATCTAAGCCTACCACAACGTAGCTTAGATACAGGGTCCAGCAGACAGTAATCTTATACAGTATAAGATTACTGTGTGCTGGGGCCCAGTATCTAAACCGACAGAGTGGTAGGCTTATATACAGGGCCCATCAGACAGGATCACACATGGGCCATGTATCTAAGCCTACCATGTGATTGGCTTAGATACAGGGCCCTGCAGACAGGATCACGCATGGGCCATGTATCTAAGCCTACCATGTGATTGGCTTAGATACAGGGCCCAGCAGACAGGATCACGCATGGGCCATGTATCTAAGCCTACCATGTGATTGGCTTAGATACAGGGCCCAGCAGACAGGATCACACAATCTGTGATCCTGTCTCATGGGCCCCCTAAGCCTGCTACATCGTAGGCTTAGGGGTTGTACAGTCCCTAAACATTGATGGCCTATCCTCAGGATAGGCCATCAATAGCTGATGTGTCGCTCGGGACCCGCAAATCAGCTGTTTTGAAGGGGCCGCAGCACTCGTTCGAGAGCTGCTTCCCCGTCATTTCACTACTCGCTCACACTGTGAATCGCCGACACGGATTCACAGTGTGACCGGAATGAAGTGACAGGAATGAAGGGGAGCAGCTCTCGTACGAGTGCTGCGGCCCCTTCAAAACAGCTGATTGGCGGGTCCCGGGAGTCGGACCCCGCCAGTCAGGGCTAACCTTACCTTCCTCTTCGGCCGCGGCGGGAGTTCTGTCGTCTCGATGCTGTGCGCGGCGCATAGCGCTGTGACGTCATGCGCTGCGCACAGCGCTTGACGTCAGGACCTCCGCTGCGATCCGGAACCAGGAAGGTAAGTAAAGTATGTTACTATAGTAACAGGGGCCCGCGGCCCGAGTTACTATAGTAACTTTTTATTGATGTGGTGCGGGGGCCCGCAATTGTGACTGCTGCGAACCCTATAGCTACGCCAGTGGTAACACCACTTGTCAATTAATTCATACATTTCCAGCAGGAATAACAGAGGAAAGGTACAATACAGAGTTCTAAGAAAAGTTGCTCCAGGATTGTTATCTCATGGGGAATACAAGTGTTTACCAAAATAGATGTGTCAGGAGAGCTAACAGGTCCTCTTTAAACTTTTTATATTAGACATATGAACTAAAGAAGATATGTTGAGAATTTAGTACAGTAGTCTCCCACATTCTCATAGAATCTATGAGGGAAAAAAAACCTTTGTGTATATCGAAAACTGGAGACAAAGCATGTCCATGTGTGTGAGCCCTTAAAAAGACGTTCAATTCGGACCAGACTAATGCCGTCATTTTGCAAGAGGAGTTTACAAATGAAGGCCAGAATCCAGTATGCTGCCATAAGGAACCTCACTGTTTAACTTTTCACCAATTTGTATTCATCATGATCCTTACCATGTTGGCTCCAAAATGTCAGCTTCCCTCTAAATGCTTGCAGTATCTTTTGTCTATACCAACAGCTACTTTAAAGGAAAACTTCACTTTTTAACAGCTATTTACAAAATTCCACAGTTAAAATCTACACAAAAAGCTAGGAAACTTTGTAATTTACTTGTGACTATGAAATACGTAATATATATTTCTTTATTCATTACCAAAGCAAAATAAAAATTCCTGCCACTTTACTATTAGGGTATGTTCACAAAAACTTCTGAAAATACGGAGCTGTTTTCAGGCGAAAACAGCTCCTGATTTTCAGTCGTTTTTGTAGCAACTCGCGTTTTTCGCGGCGTATTTTATGCCCGTTTTTGGAGCAGTTTTTAAATGGAGTCAATGAAAAAACGGCTCCAAAAACGTCCCAAGAAGTGACATGCACTTGTTTTTCGCGAGTCTTTTTACGCGCCGTATTTTGACATCGACGTGTAGAATTACATCTCGTGGGAACAGAACATCGTAAAACCCATTGCAAGCAATAGGCAGATGTTTGTAGGCGTATTAGGGGCGTTTTTCAGACATAATTCGAGGAGTAAAATGCCCGAATTATGTCTGAAAACACTGCGTGTGAACATACCCTTATTAGAGAGTGTCTGATGACACGGATGTTAGTTACACAGGACTGTAGTGATAGGGTCAAGTCTTCATGTGGTGGCTTTGCTGCAGTGTGGTCGCTGCAATATTTTATGATAGCACAAAGATTTGATATAATTCTAAAACTTTAACATGCCCAATATTTTGCGTATTTTTTTAACGTTTTGTGGCACTTTTTCCTCAATGATTTTAATGGAAAAAAAAGTAAACCAAGAAAACCACATGAACAAATTTCAAAGCTTGTAATTTATATGCAGTATCATGATGTGGTTAACCATACACTTTAAAGTAAGCCCTACATGGATGTACAGGGGATCCTTATAGCGTCTGCACGGCTGTCTAATAACTTCGGACTTGCTTTAACAGCCAAAATTGGAGAAATCGCCAATCCTGGTGTTTTTACCCCTTGATCCCCCTTTTTCAGTAGAGACAGCAGCATAATCAAAGAGGCTAAAAAAAAACAAAAAACTTACTACATCCTTAAAGGGGTTTTCCAGCCAAAAAATGTCTTGACCGCCATTCCATTTAAACTTTTTCTTGCTGTGGTCGTGTGTTCTAGAGATCAATGGGGGTCCCAGTGGTCAGACCTCACCGCTCTAACATTTATTAACCATTCAGTGCAAAGGTGATACATGTTTTTGGGTGGAACACCCCTTTAAGGCCAACATTAAAAAGTTAACATAACTGTCCTTTAACTGTTTCTTCGGGAACCACCAGTGCATAATGTGAATATATTCTTATATCACATGTTCGGCTCTATAGAGACAACTGGTTTCATTGTGATAAAATTGTGAGATTACCACAAGCTGTGCAACCATGACAAAACATCTGAGCCAGTCAAACATTCTGCCGAATTTACAAGGTCGTCTAGAGCCTTGTTTTCCCTTGGGAAAACATTGAAGTCATGTTGTGGTAATCCTGCAATCTTACAGCGATTTGTGTGGCTCATGTGTATGGCAATGCCATGTGCACAAACCCGGAACTCTGGCAAAAGGAGTGCCTATGGTTCCGTATTACAAACCCGTAGGCACACTGTGTGCTGCTGTATGGTGTCTCTGTGATACACATACTCTTTACTAGAGTAATACCTCCGACATACGGCATGCAATGCTGCATGCTACAAAAAAATTTTCATACATTTTTATGGAGTCCATGATAAAGAAATTCTGTGTGGCAGCATTTAATATTGGAGGCACACAGAGGTACAGCATGGGCTTATATTGTGTGATAGTTCCCAAATACAGCTTATTTATGAGGCCTGATTTTCCCTAAGAATGGTATACCTTCCACCCTAGTACTCCTGATTTAAAATTCCAGGGATGATACATTGTAAGCAGCTCATCATTCTGCAGATGATAATGTTGTAAAATTCATACAAAACAACAGTAAAATATGCCATTGACTATGATAATGGCTCACCTCTTCTTGATCCTTTATAATTGATATACAACCTCAAGGAGGAAGATCCTCATATACACATACACCGGTTGTATTCTTGTTCCACGCATGTGTACATCACTAAATAGAAATATTTGTTCTAAGTATTGAACTGCGCATCCATAAAGAAAGAGGCACATGTGAACCTTGGGTTTCTAGATTTCAGCTGGGAGATGATGTGCTCTATTTGACCTGTACAGATCTGATACGCTTTCTTCTTGGGACACATGTAAACAAATGCAATTCAGCCTCTGGATTGATTGGTGCCTTTGAACATGTCTGTGAACCATTTTAATGGATCATAAGATCAATTCACATATCGTTAGCAATGTTATACCAAGACAATTAAAGAGATATATGAAATATACACTATTAACTATAAATTTTATGAGCTGCGGATGCACTAGTATTCGTTTTGTAACACATCACAGTCCCTTCAACAGTTAAATTGCTTTATTTTTCAGGTGTTTGGCACATTTGATAGCAGAGTTGGGGAACAATAGTGTATCACTGTAAATATAGCTGGGCTGTGATCTTTGGGTCTTTACAGTTATATTAAAAACAATCTGAAAAGAAATTGTCTCTTGCAATTTTACTGTTATTGTTCCCTGGTGTCTTCTTTCTGATGAGGCTCTTTCAGGAGACAGTATTTTCATAATTAGATGTTACAGACTGACACTCCCCAATCAACCCTAAAACGTAATATTCCTACCAATGTCATTTTTCCATCAGTATACAAGTCAATTCCAGCTACATTCTTATATATATCTTATACCATCCCTTAATCATTTATTTTGTATATTGTTCCTATGCTTGCTGGGTTAACACCATGTGCTTTGGTTCCATCCACTTACAGGTATGAGAATTGTGGTGAAACTAGGCTATGCACCTGGTGCAGCAAAAGTAGAACATTTGCCTGTAGTCAAACCTAAAAAGCGAATCAGGAGTACTGAAGCATCACGAAACCCCTATGTAAGTAAGGGTGGCAAAGTTCTTGCACCATTTTCACTGTGGAGAGGGTCCTAAAGAGTAAGTCATTGCCAGTCTATCCCAGCAGACATAACGGCTATGTACACCTTTGAAAGGAAAATATTTTTTTTTAACAAATCACTGTTTTATGTGTTTTTAAGCAACTTTAAAATTGATGTTTATTAAAAAAGGTTTTTTACTTTTTAAGATACAGCTTCTATGTATCCTGTATGCATAGAAGCTGTATTGTTCTGCCAAAGCTGATTCCGTTAGTACAGCTGAACTGACGGCTCAGCTGAAAGCTGGTCCTGCGTGTCTCTGATACAAAGGATCTACCTAATACCGATCACATCTTGGTTATGTTTCAAATCAATTTATTAAATTTCAACAAAAGTTGCATACACAACATGCATATCATATAGATTCATAGCAGATTGTCACTTCACGCAGGAAGTTAGTAGTCGGTATTCATCAGGTTATAACATTTTTAACAACAGTAGAGAAACCAAACAGCATAAACATGGTGTCATTAGTACAAAGAGATATATAAAAAGTACAGCTGTACTATATATATATATATATATATATATATATATATATATATATATATATAGAATGACATAATGGAACATATAGGCATCCCCGGCGTATGTCACATAACAGAATAGAAGGAAAAATAAGGACAAGGACCCAGGCACTCATCTGCCACACATAGAGACCACTACAGTGACAAATAATAAGAGCGGTTTGGAGCTGCCAAAGATTGTACCCATGGAGACCAAATCTTATCAAACTGTTCAACGGTATCGTGTCTAACAGCGTTTAGCTTTTCGTAGACAAAAATTTTATTCATGCGGTTTTGCACCGCGTAATTGAAAGCAAAGGGCGTCTCCAGTTTTGTGCTATATGGATGCGAGCTGACATCATAAGGAGTTGAAGTAATTTAAATGCAGGGTAAGAAAGGTGGCCTGGTTTAACCCCTATTAGACAAACCTCAGGAGTTATCTCTATGTGTATATTCATCACTAAATTAGCAAGCGTCATAACAGTCCTCCAAAAGCGTTTAACTTTATGGTATGTCCACCACCTGTGCAAGTGAGTACCAGAGTCCACACAACCCCTAAAGCATACAGATAAAAACAAGGGGACATATATACACAAAAACACAGAAAAAGGCCATACTTACAAATGGAGACAGACAGGTCAGAAACGCTGATGAAGGAGAGTGAGCAGGTGCTTTAAATAATAATAGTCACTCCCACTAGTCTTGAGGGGAGTGGCGTGTAGTGCATGTGATGTGTAGTAAAAAAATAATAATTGAATAGTGTATGTGCAAGTGATAATAATGTAAGTGAAATATAGGGGGCAGTAATGAGTAAAGTGCCTAAACTAAAAATAAATGAATAATGGGGTGCAAGTGTGTGAAACATGGAGGGATAGTGTGTGAGTCATGAGGCACAGCGTGTACATAGCCAGGTGAAAGCCTATTTGTGATGCCTTGATAATACATAGAGCGGGCTAAACCCCTAAAGCATGTATCACGAATATCAGGATACATGGCATGTATTCTGGTCGGTACCATATATATTCTATGTAACAGCTTAAGAGAAGTCTCCATCAAGGTGACCCTTGCTAGCAGGAGTGCAAATGAAACCCCATTGATCTCGATCCACTTAGATCCCAAGCTCTTCGTTCCATGTGATCATAAATGGTAACTTGCCTCCAGTAGGTGGACTTTTTAAACGTGAGTGTTACGATCCGTGGGTATGTGGACCCACTGGACCGCACCACCGTAGCGGAGTATCAGCTGGTAAAAACAACAGTCCTAGTACAAGAGTACCTTTGATAGTCCAGACAGTAACGGAGGCTCGGCACCGATGAACTTGCAGACACCTGACGTGGTGTGTATCAGCAGGCGAGACCGGTGGCACAACACGACTCCAAAACTCTAAGGCACAGGAACAAATACAGCACAGGATACAGGATACATGTAGCAGGGCACGGGAACAACGGGAACAGGATAACACTAAGGGACCATTTGCTAAGACTATGATGGTTAAACACAATAACGCTCAGGCAATGAGTGAAAGGGCTGAGCCCTTTTTATAGTCCAGGGTGATGATGGGCTAATTACAAATGTTACTCGTGTGTGTGTGTGTGTGTGCACTGGCCCTCTAAGGCCGGACGTGCGCACGCATCCTACGGGAAACAGTGCAGCAATGCGGAAGTGAGTGTCGGCGTCTCTCAGGAGAGAGATGCCGCCCGGCACTCACTTGTCCATGGCCGCGGCAGGTAAGAATGACGGACCACTGCTGTGGATTTTTACAATGAGATAAGAAAGATAGTGATCCTGGTAGGTTAGCACTAAAAAGGCATACTAATTCCATAGGTGCTAACTCTAACTTAGTTGACGTAGGGGTGAGTTTTCGCAAAAAATTTAGTATGTGTGCACGGAATATTTCAGTAGGTGGTGGGTGAAACGTAATTTTGAAATAAGATGGAGTCATCAATTGTCCATTGAGGATAAAGTCTCTTAAGGATATTAATTTAGTATCCATCCACCAACTAAAAGATCGTGGGTTTATAGCCGGGGGAAACTCAGGGTTATAGAATAAGGGTGTTAGTAGGGAAGGCCTACCCTGTAAAGCAAACTTAAATCTGATGCTTCTCCAGAACATCAAGTCAAAGTAAGAAAATGGAGACACATCACTAAAATGGGGGGGTATAATAAATGAGCTTCAAGTCTAGTCCAAAGAGGTGCTAGAGTACCTGAGATCACATTAGCTACCTGAGAAAGTCTATCAGCTTGATAATATTTAAATAAGTGAGGTACAGAATGTCCTCCAGTTGTTTTATGTAGATACATGAAAGAACGAGATATACATGGGCAATTATAGCGCTATACAAACCCAGAAATAGATTTTTGGAAAGATTCAATATCTTGTCTAGGGACTGGAATAGGTAAAGTCCTAAATAAATATAATAATCTCGGTAATGTGACCATTTTAATGCAATGTATGCATCCCATCCATGATAGAAATGGAGAATCACACTTTTCTAAGTCCCTCTTAAGGGAGGATAGCATTTATGGATAGTTGACTTTGTATAGAGACTGTGAGGACATTGTCAACTTAATCCCAAGGTAAGTAATATAAGTCGTACAGTGTTTAAATCCAAAGTTAAGATCCACCAAATTTTGGGTTACGGCTGGGACAATGGTTAACATTATCTCCAAAATAGTGTGATCTATCTTTAGACATGATATACGTCCAAATTGATCAAACAGGCTAGTGAGGTTAGGTAAAGAGGGTAGAGGTTTGGTAAGAGTTAAGAGTTAGTCGTCAGCAAAAAAAGTTTATTTTATATTGTTTCCCGCTAATTTCCGGGCCAGAAATGTTTGCATTGTCCCGAATGGCTATATACACATCTCGGATATTAGTGGTATCGTTATTTTCTGGTGATACCGCAGGACATTCTTGTATGATTTAGTGAGTACTTATGGTCGGATTTTTTACTTTAAATAGTGGTTGAGGGGGATAAAATAGAAATTCGTCATTTGCACCATAAATATGCATTAGCACATGTTTAAGGACAAGGAACATGCGTAAGTGGTTAATTGGGTAATAGTTTGACCCTCATATTGTTAATCTAAGTGCACTGTTTTCAGATTATTATTGCGTTTTTTTTCCATATGTGACATCCGCCAACTAAATAACAAGTGTAATTTCAGAACTTCAGTGTTTGCATCATTTCCAGCTGTTTTTTAAATCTATGACACAGGAGAAATGCACAGCAAAGAATGTAATTTTGGTGAGCTTTCTTTGATCTGTAACACAATACTACCCCAAAAAATGGTGTCACTTTTTTATGCTATGTACCTGTCCTGCAACATTCCATTGTCTCTTTCATCTGTGACACTTAATTAATTTGTGTTATTCCAGAGCCCTGCATCTAACCAATAATCTATTTCAGCATACTAGCTGTAGGTAAACATAAACCAAATTGACTAATCTTTCAGATAAGCGTAGCTTACCGGTCTACAAGGAATTGAGTGAACAAACCAAGAAGCCAATACATATTCCACTGTACTTTTATAAGATATAATTGACGTGACACATCCGGTTTTATATATAGGGCTGCCATCTCCTGTGGCACAAAACAAACAAAACAATTGCAATATTCAATTTACATTTACAGTGATGGAAGTAGTGGTTTAAAGCACACCGCCATAAATATATGATGCTGGGATCACACGGGCACAGCAGTTGTAGTTGACAGTCACATTTCCAATGTAATGGTCAGCATTGAAGAAAACTCTTATCCTGGCTGTTTAACCATTTAGATGCCATGATCAATACTAATCATAGCATCTATGTAGTATACACAAGGGGTTTGTGGCTCCTTTCATGACTTCCTCAACAGACCCAGCATTGCGATCGCCAAGGTTTTGGTACGCCCTAACAAATGTATTATGTATCTTTCTGTTTGCATCCATAAAAACATGTAAATAAGCTAAAAAACAACTTATATGTGTCCCAGAAAGGGCAGAAAAAAACTTAATATGTCATGCAAAAAAAAACAACCTGCTTCTTCAAAAAAAAAATGTGGAAAGACAAAAGAAAAAAATATGTTTGCATGCTAAAGGTTAAGATTGGCTCCATTCTGAAGGTGTTAAGATGTCATATATTTTATATTTTTCCTTAGTTGTTGCCTTTTTTTTGTGACCGAGTATTTCTTTTTTTACTTTCTAGGGTTTATACAATTTTTTGGAAACCGTTAGTAATACTTGGTCCAGCAACATTTTCCATTTTAAAAAGTAATCCAATTTTTTGTTATCTGCATGTTCTTTTTTTCTTCATTAAATGAACTTTATTCCCTATTCTAAAAACACACTTGCATTTCCTGCATAAAAAATATTGGTTTATTATCATGATACAATGTAAACAATAGTGATCAACTGCAGAGAAATAAATGGAGGGATGTCTGATATTTCCATGTGTTGGAGACAATCATTTTGTTACCATAGATGCACAGTGCTGCCCAAGGTTTGATCTTTCCAATTATGGCTCTTGCAGTATCTTTATATTTAGGGCTTGTATACCTTGGATAAACCTTGTGAGATTGTAGGTCCCCTTCAGATATGCCGATCAATGGGGGTCTACTGCTGGAAGTCCCTGCAATCATCTGTTATCTGCAGGGAACCTGCAATAAAAATGTTTGTTTTCCCTGCAGTCATGTTTGCAGGGAAAATGAAATCTTACTTTGGAACCATTGAAATCAGTGGGCATCCACAGCATTTATTGGCTACAATCAGTGCCCAGCAGTCCTCCGACGCCAAGAGCCAATCTGAATGTAGCACTTGGCTTTAGTGAAGAGATGGGTATAGGGCATATGACACGCGGTTGCTTGAAGTAGGCAGTTTCTTCCAACTTGAGTATATGTCTGTCTCGTATATCAAGAATAAGTTCAGTGAAAAAACTGTGGATGCTTTGGATTAAATAGCTCCTAGGGCTGTATGTGTATATATTCCTTATTTGTTCATTATTTTTTTAAATGTCTAGCAATACGTTATACATGTTTAAGTCGGAAGCAAAGCGACTTGTGTGATGCTATCGTGAAATCCTTGTTTAGCTTTGGTGATGCAAGACTGCAGGTGCCAAGCATTAGGGGGTTGGCAGGAGAGAAGTCATGTGGCCTCACCCCAGTGACGTAAATTGGTTGAGTGGGCTGGACTTTTTTGCAGACCAATAATTCTTGTTGCCCTGGGTATGTCCAGCACACGGTAACTGGTGTGGGCATGGGATTTCGGTGGTACTGTATTTTTTATTCAAAATAAAATCTGTGACTCACTCCCACATAATAAATGAATGTTTTTTTGTGTCTTTTGTTCAATAAGGGTTTTAGGTGGTTTGTATTATCACTTTTTCTATAAATGAAATCATTATATTAAGTTCAGACACATGCTCGCTTGGATGCCCAGTGTCATTATTGTTTTTGCTTTATTTAACTTCAGACACTATCCACTACGGCTTTTGTTAGAATGACTCTCTTTATAGTGACTAGAAGAGTTAATTACTGACATGGACACCCGGGGCTCAATCATACCGGGGCAAAGCAGAGTTTGGATATCCTCTCCATATTTTTGTAGGTTTATTCTAGGCACAACCTAAAAACATACAAAAAGTTTATTCACTGCCCAAAAAAATATTTTATCCTAGTGTGTAGGCAATCTAAAGAGGCATTTAGACACCAGAATTTTTCAAATCAATGGTAGATGAAAAAATTCTGGGTGAGAATTTGATAGACATTTACATCAGTACTATCCTCACAACCGGCTGGGAGGAAACTCCTGCTTCCCGGAGGGGGAGCATCATTGTTGCCTAGTGATAGCTTTCTCCAGAGCAGTGTACAAGCCAGCACTGCCTTGTATAAATGTAAATGTTGTTAAGAGCAGCATCTACATTTACAATTCATGCCCCTGAAAACGATAATTATATAGCGGCACAATTGATCATGATCGACGATTTTTTGCTTCATTCACACTGGCCAAGTATCATAATGATCATTTTGAAACAAGCAAAGCTTAACAATAATTGGTCAAGCTAAAACGGTAAATTAGATTGTGAGCCATATTGGGGACAAATATTGATGTGAATTATTACATTGTGTTCAGTGCTGCAGAATATGTTGATACTATATATGCAATGGAAAATAAATTCATATATATATAATTATAAAATTTGACGAATTTCCTGGCTCATGCTATTCTGTCCATTTTATACAAAGTAAGGCAAGATTTTAATTTCTTTACAGAATTGGTAAAAGTCAGGGTTTTTTATATTTTTTAGATTATTGTCATTTTTCTGTTGTTTGTCTAATTTATAATGTGTTTTGATGTGAAGTTGAAGCATAGTATCCTTGACTCAAAGATTTAATGATCACCCGATAAGAATCCACTAACCTTTCTTTGATTACTCTGCGGCTTTCTACTGATCAGTGGGAATAAAGCTTTGATGATGTCTCTGTTAATTTCCCAAAAGGGACATCATAGACACAGTTGAGTGTAAAGAATCATAACTTTAGATCATCCTACTGTTTTAAATGGATGATGCAGCTCCAAATAATTGGGTTTAATGTACCCAAAACACGGCTTTTGTGACATCATATTGAATATGTAAAGCGTTATACAAACGTGCAGCTGAAAAAAAACGAATGCTCAGTTTGCCATTTGGTGTTTGTCTTTTGTAGAAGAGCTATAGAAGGAGACATATCTAATGTCCTATTTACAGACATCTACATTATCAGTAAGTTAACTTTACATTTAGGGTATGTTCACACGCAGTGTTTTCAGGCGTATTTTGGGGCGTTTACACCTCGAAAAAAGCCTGAAAATACGGAAGATGAACGCCTACAAACATCTGCCCATTGAAATCAATGGGAAAAACAGCATTTAGTTCATATGGGGCATCTTTTTAGGGTATGTTCACACAAGGGCGTCCGTAACGGCTGAAATTACGGGGATGTTTCAGCCTGAAAACATCCCCGTAATTTCAGCCGTAACGGCATGGGCAGACGCTTGAACGCAGCGTCAATTACGGACGTAATTGGCGCTGCTATTCATTGGAGTCAATGAATAACGGCTCCAATTACGGCCAAAGAAGTGACAGGTCACTTCTTTGACGCGGGCGTCTATTTACGCGCCGTCATTTGACAGCGGCGCGTAAATATACGCCTCGTGTGAACAGACAAACGTCTGCCCATTGCTTTCAATGGACAGATGTTTGTCAACGCTATTGAGGCGCTATTTTCAGATGTAATTCGGGGCAAAAACGCCCGAATTACGTCCGTAAATAGGCCGTGTGAACATACCCTTACAATGCTGTTTTAAAAAACGGAGCGTAAAAAGACGCTCCGTAAAAAAAAGTAGCACGTCACTTCTTGAGGCGTTTTTTGGAGCTGATTTTTCATTGAACACTATGAAAAACGCCTCAAAATACGCCTCAAAAAATGCCTGAATAGAAGCCTCAAAAGAAGCTCCAAATTAAAAGAAGCTTAATTTTCAGCTTCAAAAACGCCTGAAAATCAGAGGCTGTTTTCTCTGAAAACAGCTCCGTATTATCAGCCGTTTTTAGTTAAGCGTGTGAACATACCCTTAGCGTTCTATGATACAATCATTTTTTATCACATCTAATAAACGTAATAGCGTGTAAATGTGCTCCTACAATTCTGACAAATTTTAAACAAATTTTACACTTGGATTGCGCATGCTAAAAATGTTGTTTTTGAGATGGCATAATTGTTACATGTAAGTATAATGGTGTAATTTTTTTAAAATAATATTGGTAGAACACCTACAATGCTCATATGTCTCTAAGGCCAACTTACGTTGTCTTCAGTTTCTAACACAAGAAGAAGCTACTTCCTGTAAGACATATTAGCACAGCCTGCCAAGATTAGAGCCTCAGCAGCCTTCTCCTCTGCCTCTTAGCTCATTCTCTAAGCCAGTCATTGTGGGGCCTTCCCCTCTCCCATACACGACACTGTAAAGAGATATGACTGATTGGATCTATAGGCAGCCATATACATAATATATCTGGCAGCCGAATGAGACAGCATCTCCACTGGACTTCCCATGAACACTCACACTCGCCTCAGCTAAGCGTGCATGTTTATTCAAGACAAGCCCCTGCCAGACCCTTCGGATTAATATCACAAGTATAACTAAATGCATATTAAAGATTGAATATTAATCCTTACTAATTTTAGTTTGAATTTTATAATTGTCAGCAGGGTCTTAGGTGTGTGAGACCTATGCACAGGGTTAATCACCCATACCCGCTGAAGGTGGCACCTCTGATGGCTTGTATCCACATCCCCAAGCTTCTAAAGCCTACAAGAATGCATAAACCGCAATATCAAACTCGCCACCATAGACCATCAGGACGATTAACCCCTTCACTACCGGATATAAATCCGTGCACTATGCTAGACCAACAGGGAGTTAACCCTTAGACCACCAGGATTGCCACTTCATTTCCCTGGATCACGAAGTATATTAAATTATTCTCCATTCTAGACCACCAGCGAGATTAATTCCTTTACTAACTTAAGACCACCAAGTATATTTGCCCCTTTAGGGTAAGTTCACACAGAGTTTTTAGTTAGGTCGAAAAAAAATCAGTTTGAAATGCCAGCGTTTTAGGCGCTTTTTTGCTGCATTTTTTTTGCACTATTATTTACCACGTTTGGAATCTTGTCAAATTAATCCAATGCAAAAAGAGTCCTGGTTAAAAAACACTTCAAATGAGCGCCGTGTTTTCTTTCTGCCTCCCATTGATTTCAATGATTGTTCAGAGGCGGAAACCGCTCCAAGAAAGGGCAGGCTGCTTTTTTCCCGCAAGAGGTCAAATGCCGCCAAGGAAGAAAAACACCTCTGCCTCTCATTAAAATAAATGGGGGGAAATTTGGGGCATTTTTTAGCTCGGATTCCGACGCCATTTCCACGTCAAAATAAGCGACAAAAAACTCCATGCAAGCTGTCCGTTACCGTGCTAGACAACCATAGAAATGAACACCTTTACAACCCTACATCTTCAGGGAAATTAAGGGGATTGTAATATGATGAGGCTTTGTCAGTGATATTTACCTATGAAAACCCTAGACCACTAGGAATATTGAACTCCCAAAACACACATATATATATATATATATATATATATATATATATATATATATATACTATTGCAACTTAAGGGTGTATTAAACTGATTATAACAAAGTTGTGATGTTCAAAGCTAATTGCATAAAAATACATCAGATCAACACTACTAAATGTGTCCTTAAAGAAAAATGTATACAAAGATATTGGCCAGTGGTGATCAACATAACTATACTCTGGTATATCTCATAGGCATGACGAAGGCCTTTGCGATTTTCTGATATGGTTAAAATCTATCTTAAGTTGCTTTAGCGTAGGTTCAGTGGAGGTTATAACAGTCTGTGTTTTTGCTCCACAGGTAGTCTGTATTCTGCAGATGGATTATGTTTTATTATATTGCTAGTATTAAATAGCTGTTTATGCAAACGCACACACATCTATATAATATATTTTCTTTTAAGTGGACACATTTTTCATACACTCCTGTGTTTTACATCTTTTGTGAGTTTCCACTGTAAACAAATACATTGGTGATATTCTTGAAATCACTACTATGTCCTGCTTTTTATGACAGTTCGAAGCTGAGCTGTAACATTCAAAGGGTTTCCTTTGCTTTTTGAGTCCTTTTTGCACAGTATATGTTACCCAGAATATTTCATGGCTGTTACAGTTTATAGACAATGTCCTAGAGCCATTGACTTCTAAAGAGTTATTCTGAGCTTCTCTGTTCGGTTCCAGCTACAATATATTTTTCTAATCTGTCTAACACTCGAGAGCATGTTTTGCCGTCTGTTCTACCTGCTTTAACTTGCGGTTCTCTTGAACAGGTATATTGTTCATAATTGCTGTTTTGTGTGGACTCTCCTTTTTATTAAATACAAGTGGCTTTGAATAGAGAAAGATAAATAAAAGCCCAAAACATATGACTCTCTTTAGTGAGAAATCCTTTTGGATAAAAAGAGAGAGGCTGCGTTTTCACTGTTGAATGTAAATTCCTCTGAAGTGGAACTAATCATTTAAAGGATAGTTTGGGTTGTCCTAACAACGCAGGAGAATTGAATGGACTCCCTTTTTGTTAAAGATATGTTTTCTTTCTTTCAGTCAAAACTGATGATGATACCCCTTTCACACTCTGTCCTCCCGTATCATAAATCTTAACTCACTGCTACCAAAATCTCACTTTAAGATGCCAAGACCCAGCGGGTGAAAAACGTCCAGAGAGGGAGGGTACAGGACATGAATAAAGCAGGAAAAGTTGCAGTGGGAGAGTGAAGCTGTGATAGGGGAGGGGACAGGCAAAGCACACTAAATAAATTCAATTATTTATACATATGTAGAGTCACAAGAAAATGTTTATATATTTCCTTATCAGAAACATATACACTTGGATATTTCAACCATTTTTTTTTTAGAGAGAAATTGAACTATGATGTAAACGGTTCAAATTGATTGTCAGAGCCGGAGTCGAAAGTTAATGTCAACGGTGGTTAGCACAGTTTCCTAGAAATGTAGAAATCGTAGGTCACGATTATGCACCATTTAAGTAGGAATCTTGGGTGACCATTATGGCACAATTTGCGTGGAGACTGTAGGTTGTTTATGTATGTTACTATTAGTTAATACAGTTTCCTCTTACACTCCAAAAATATTTTCCTTGTTAATTACATTTCTATGAATATTAGCCTGAGGTGGAGCCATGTGCATGGAGTCTGTATAGGGATTTGGAGAACCTGCGCCTTTTTCCCATGCAGGGCCGTACCTACCATGAGGCAAGTTGAAAATCATACCTCAGGCGGCAGAACAGCTAGAATCGGCCCTGATTCCATGGAGCCATTGGAACAAAAATAGGTGAGAATTGTGCATTAAAAACACAGCCAGCACAACACCACCTACTCTGCCCTAAGGCCAACGTAGGCCCACGTAGCGTAAACACTGCAGAATTTCTGCGACAGAATTCTGTGCGGAAAATCCGCAGCATTTACAGCAGCAGCAAAGTAGATGAGATTTAGAAAATCTCCTTCCCACACTGTGGTAAAAAAAAATGCTGCTTAAACGTTAATAAATTGACCTGCGGTGCGGAATTTAAATCGGGAGCATGTCAATTTATGCTGCGTTTTGGTTGATTTTCCGTTGTGGGTTTTCCCCATTGAATTCAAGGCGGATGCAAATCTAGCAACAGAAAGCCAAGTGTTATGACTTTTGTGTCGTATTCGCACCAATTACGCCCAAAAATCGCAACTACGGAAAAAACAAACAAAACATACTTACCCGGAAATCTGTGTTTTTTTGTCCAGTCAGGCCTCCTGGGATGACTTTGCATCCCATGTGACCGCTGCAGCCAATCACAGGCTCTAGCGATCACATGGGCTGCAGCATCATCTAGGGAGGCCGGACCGGACTGCACAGGAGGGACGTGTCACCATAACAACGGCCTAGGTAAGTATGAGCGATTTTTACTGCTACTTTCATCAGCAGAAAATCAGTCCGAAAGCACGCACCACAATGCGGTGCGATTTATTTTGGACGGAATGTACTGCGGATTCCAGGTCGGATACGCTGTATGATTTTTACGAAGTGTATCTGACCCGTGGGAACCCGGCCTGAAACTATATAATTGGCACTAACTGAACACCTTCTCCTCGTTACAGCTGAAACACCCAGTTATTTTATGTGATTCATGTGAAAATGGTGTATTGTTCGTAGGAAAATATGAATTCTCCCAAAATTAGGCACGAGTAAATAATATAATACATATAAAAATATAATGAAATATAGAGGTGAGTACTGAGGTGGTTTCTATGCCCCTTTCGATGCTATGCTATACTTTTAAAAGTAGGTCAATGAACTGAGGTAACCCGGGACCATGTGATGTAAACTAACCAATAACAGCTTAGAGCTGTCACTGCATAGTTTACTGTCACAGACTCAGGAAGGTAAGTATGATAATGGTTTTGCTTTTTTACTTATTAGTGTTACTAATGGGTTTTTTGTTACAAGTTCTGTTGTTGGACTACGTGGGATTCGAGGCCTACTTCGATAACCATTTTATTGAAAATAAAAACGCTGTTAACGAGGGTTGTGGGGGGTTTATTTCAATAATATATTTTTTGTGTGCTTGTTTTTTTTTTTTACTTTATTACTACTGCCTCAGTAATGGCGGCTGTCTGATAGACAGGGTCCATTACTAAGGCCCCATGCACACGAACGTAAAAACGGCCGTAATTACGGCACGTTTTTACGGGCCCATGGACATCTATTGGCCACAGGTACCTCCCAGTATACTTTCGGGAAGGTGCCCATGCCGTTGAAAGATATAGAACATGTCCTATTTCAGGCCGTAATTACGGCACGGGCAGGCCCATTGAAGTCTATGGGGCTCCCGTAATTACGGGTGACTACATGTGTGCACCGGTAATTACGGGAGCGTTGCTAGGCGACGTCAGTAAAAAGTCACTGTCCAGGGTGCTGAAAGAGTTAAACGATCGGCAGTAACTGTTTCAGCACCCTGGACAGTGACTACCGATCACAATATAGATCAACCTGTAAAAAAAAAAAAAGACGTTCATACTTACCCAGAACTCCCTGCTTCTTCCTCCAGTCCGGCCTCCTGGGATGACGTTTTAGCCCATGTGACCGCTGCAGCCAATCACAGGCCAATCACAGGCTGCAGTGGTCACATGGACTGAAACGTCATCCCAGGAGGGACGCGTCACCGAGACAACGGCCGGGTAAGTATGAATTTCTTTTACTTTTTCTGCGGAAAGGGCTGTCCCTTCTCTCTATCCTGCACTGATAGAGATAAGGGCTGCCGATTACTGCAGTGTAATTTTGCAGCGAAAACGTGCCCGTAAATACGGGTGGAATACGGGTGACACCGGACCCGTATCTACGGGCATGGTCCGTAAAAACTGGTGCAATACGGGTCGAATACGTGTGACCAAGGACCCGTATTTACGCCAGTATTTACGGGAGGACAAAAATACGTTCGTGTGCATGAGGCCTTAGGCGGGGGTTAGTGTTAGCCGGTGATGAGGCTAACCCTAACCCCCCAGTATTACCCCAGTACCCACCACCACCAGGGGTGCCGGTTAACATCCAGTTCCCGACCATCTTTCGTGATGGTCGAGTACTAGGGTGGCCGCAGGCTTGTATTATTAGGCTGGGAAAGCCCAAAAACCGTGTGCCTTCCTCCCACCCTGGTATGGTAGCTGGCTGCTGCTATGTTGTATCTGGTTGGTTATGAAACATGGTAGCGACCCCACACCATTTTTTTTCATAACCAGCCAGATGCAACATAGCAGCAGCAGGTAAGCATGACCAGGGTGGGAAGGGCCACGTTTTTGGGCTTTCCCAGCCTAATAATACCAGACTGCGGCCACCCCAGTACTTGACTATCGCTTAAGATGGTTGGATACTGGATTGTACCCGGCTCTTCCCGGCACCCCTGGTGACGGTGGGTACCAGGGTAATTATGGGTGGTACGCGCTAGCCTCTTCAACGGCTAACACTAAGACAGCCGTCATTACTAAGGTTATAGTAATGAAGTTAAAAAAACACCAACACAGAAAAAATATTTTATTGAAATAAAACCCACCCACACAATCTTCGTTAACTAGTTTATTGAAAATAAAAACGCTGACATCAAAGTAGCCCTCAAATCCGACATAGTCCAACAACTGAACAAACAAATAAAACATTCGTAACACCTAAAAAAGCAAAACAATTATTATACTTACCTATCCAGGGTCCAGCGCTGGAGCCGCAATGTCAGCGAGCTAAGCTGGTTCTGTAACTTCGGGAGTTATGGGGGTATCAGCACTAAAAGTGCCTAGGGTTGCACCAACTCCAAATACGGCCCTGTTTTAGGACTTCAAAAACGCCTGAAAAAAAACATATACAAAATGACACCAAATTAAAAAAGTCTTAAAAAAACCCATGTTACATTTTAATAGTGCTAGCATTTTTAGAGTGTGAACGAGGCCAATGAGGATCTGCTGTGATGATGTGCACACAGTAGTTATATCCCTGTTTGCAATTGTTTTTTTAAATTAAAATGTATAAATAAAGTTAGGTTTTAACATGCATCAGTTGCTAAATCCACTTCCCATAACCAATCATCAAGGCTCTGCACGATAGTTTTATATGGAGACGTAGGCACTCCTTGTGCCACAATATGACGGCAATGCTTCTATGGGAAAAAAACATCGGTAATATAGCACCTGTCAGGGCATGGCACAATTTCTGCTGGATTCACATGGAATCTGACAGAAAACATCTCTATACGGCTCTGTATAAAAACTGGAGGCATATAGAGGTATAGTATGGCCCCATATTATAGTTCAGCACAACTCAGAGGTTGCACTGAGCCATTTTATATATATATATATATATATATATATATATATAAAATGGCTCAGTGCAACCTCTGAGTTGTGCTGAACTATAATATGTATATATATGTATATATATATATATATATATATATATATATATATATATATATATATATATATATATATTAGGAATTGGTAAAGAATGATATGTAACATATAGTGTATTTTAATGTATTTCCTTTGATCTTATGCTAAAACGATTTTAACTGACATCAGTTGTGTTTTTGTGAGGCTTTGGGGATGTCTCTCTTTATTTGTCAGTGATGGAGCTGGTGGACTGTTAAAGACCCTTTGGCTATGCTCCTGGCCATTAACCCTTTCTTGGACAAAGGAAAAATCAACGTTAATGACCATTTACAAAATAGAACTATTCCAATAAAATGTCACCAAGACCTGTTTATTGTATAAGTTGATTTTACATTATTGTGGATGAAAAAGACTCAATATTTTTGCATTACAATGCCTGTGAAGATTTGGTGGGGTTATTTTTTTATATTGTATTTACCAAAATGTTCATACTGTGTTATAAACTTTTATCAACATTTTTGTTATTTTTAAATACTGTGCATAAAAATTGAAAATACAGCCATTATTATAATATGCTTTACATAAGAACCAACTCATGAATGAACACAAGTTCATTCATGTTTGCAATATGTCAGCTTTGTAACACTTTACCCGGTTAGAGTTTATTTTAGGCCCTTGAGGTTGAAGCAAACAAGGCAATCTATGGACATTGGAACAAAATAGTTTTTGCTGTTTTTGACACTCATGATTTCAGTGCTTACAAATTTTCTATATTTTCCATCAACTTAAGTCTACATTTTTCCACATTTGTATATTATTTATATTGTAGGAAAAATGAAAGAAATTGGGGGGGAAATTACAAAAATTACAATGTTTTTTCTTCATATTTACGCTGTTAACGAAGCACCCTAGCTACAATGGTAAATGTATTCTATGTTTCAGTCAAAATTATACCAAGTGTGTGTGTACTATTTGTTGTAATAGAACCAGGATAAGTTTGGGCCTTAGAACTAGATCAATTTTTTTTCCCGCTCAAACCATTTGCCCATTCAGTGCTGATAAAGTTTTTATTTTTCTTTGTACATAGCTGTATGATGCCTTATTGTTTGAGGAAAAATATTTGTATGCAGCATTTTGAGACACATTTATATTTCTCTCATTTCTTTATTACAGAGAAGATGACAAATTCTGTGAATACAATTTAATTCTTACAAAAATGTATATGAAATTTAAAATGTGTCAAGAAAAAAATGTTCATCGGAGCTTCACTATATGTCTAGTGAAATTAATAAAATATCACAAAAAAAGAACTTCTAATAAAAAATAATAGAATAAATATAAAAAATGTAAAGACTAAAAGTTCTTATAAAAATGTAAATTTGATTATGTTGTTTTGTACATTGACCTAAATAGTTTATTTGTATGTTTTTTTTTTTAATCCAGAGGAGTTAAAACAATTTGTGTAAACATGAGATCTGTTTGATAAAATGTACAATATAATTACAAAAAAAACACATTATTAACGTTGGACCGGTTTTTCTTGAGACTAGCACTCAGGATCTGTGTGATCCTCCTCCACATTCTGTAGACCCAATCATTCAATAAGATACACCACATACTGGGCTAAACAACGGAAAACATATTTATCTGGCATGTTTCTTATGAGATATTGATCCCCAAGGTCTATCCATGTCTAAAGGTGTGCAGCAAAAACAGCAGAATTGTAAAGGGGGTGGGGGATTCACAATTTATCTTGTGTACATATTTTGCAAGCAGCTCGGATTCATAAGGTTCCTCAGAGTAAGTGCCTCTTAATGGTAACCTGTGGTTTTGGTGGTAAGATCTGCATACCTCCAAAATTATTGTATATCTCCCAACTTATTGTATTGTAAAAAGCAAAAACCCATGCGAGGTGCAAAGAACACTGCTGCAGAATTTTTTTGTTTTAAGCCATACCTCTAACCTTGCCAAATCCCTGCCCCATCCCTATCCACAACCAATTAGTGTCCCACACAGTATCATGCCCCAGCAGTGCCCCCACACATTATAAAGCCCCATAGTGTCCTCATACAGTATCCTGCCTTCATAATACCCCACATATCATATCATGCCCCTAATGCCTCCCAACAGTATCATGCCCCCATAGTGACCCCACACAGTATCATGCCCCCATTGTGCCTCCCCACTGTATAATGTCCCCATTGTGCCCCCTAAATAGTATAATGCCCAAAAAGTTTCTCCCACACAATGAAATTCCCCCATAGTGCCACCAGACATAGTATAGTGCCAAACTCACACAGTATAATGCCCTTATAGTGTGCCATTCACACAGTATAATCCTCCCATAGTGCACAGCCACATAGTGTACTGCACCCAGGAGGGTGCTGCCCCATGGTATAATGCACAAAAAGTTTCTCCCATACAATAAAATGCCCCCATAGTGCTACCAGACACAGTATAGTGCCTACCCACACAGTATAATTCCCCTATAGTGTGCCCCTCACACAGTATAATTTCCCCATGATACTTACCTAGTCCCGTTCCCACGATGATTGGAGGATATCCCTCTGCAGGACAATGAACTATCAAAACACAAATTTTGGTGCATGGGGCAAACATACCATTGGTGCAACCTGTGCAGCTGCACAGGGGCTCAGTATGTGAGGGGGCCCACTGTCACCATAAAACAGCTTTTTTCTGTCTATTAGATTGCATGTAAATGCCTGAGTTAATGAATTTTCTGGCTAACAATTAGTGACGGATTGTTAGACATATATAAGTGGGTAATTTATGATGAGATATTGGAGAGCAAAAAGCCCATATGCTGTTCTTGCACAGGGGCCCTCCGCTGTCTGTGTCCGGCCCTCTTTGGAGTGAAAGTCGGCTGTGGTGACATTCTGAATGTAATGCATGGTTGACAGGGGAACTACTAGTGGTTTCCATGAGAATCCATCACCAGGCTGGAGAATGCAATATATGTCAGTCTGTATGTAGTCTGTGAATCCTGTCTGCTGTAAATGAGTCTGTAGTCTGATTATAGTTAATGAAGAAGCCATGGGAAATTTGCTCAGCAGTATGTTCAGACTGCTCATGCATCTTATGGGATCAACCTCAACAACAATATTATATTAGGGGACTGTTTTTAAGCAATTTTATCTGGCTATATAGTGCACATGGTCTGGACATTTTTCATACTTATATCAGTAATATTAACATTAAATTTCGGGTAAGGTTTGATCGAATCAGCTGTCCGATTCGGTCCCCATAAATTTGTGGCGAAATGCAAGTGCCTCAATTCTCTGGAAAACTTGTATCTGATTCTCTGATATCTTCTAGGACTGTTTCCAAACTCTTTTAAGCTCTTCAACGCAAAGTCTTCATTACTTTTGTCATCCCCCTATACCCCTCCTGATTGGCTGTACTAAAAGTAGGGATAACCACAGTGCATTTCGGAAGAGCTGCCTGCAAGGCGTTATGGGGAAGCCCACCCAAGGTCCTGTGATCCTTTTCTAATCTGTAAAACAGCCACCATTTTGCCAGGAGTTGCACTTTGCCAACCCCAAAAGTTTCCGATTTAGACGAATCCAAAACTTTTGGGACATTCAGACAGAATTCGATTAGTGTAAATTCGGTTCGCTCATCTCTAATATATTAACGTATTTCCGAAATTTGGCATACATGTACATTATAGTCAGGGGGGCTGTATGAAGCGTGCACACTGGTTGAACCCGCACTATTATTCCCAATTGTAAGCTTGCATCTCTCACTAACAGCTGGGATTGGCGATAACTTTGATCCCGCCGTTTAACTGCTTAGATGCTGCGGTCAATAGTAACCACGGCACCTAATCCTTTAGACACCAGAGAGATCCCCCTGCTATCTTATCGCCTTCCCCGCGTTGCAATCACAGGGTGCGGATGGGTTGCCATGGCAGCCAGGGGCTTAATGAAAGGGGCAGTGCTTCATGGGAGATGGCAAAAAGCACAATACATGTCAATACATAAGTGTTGCAGTGTTTTGTGCAAGTAAACAAATAATAATTTGTTCAAGTCCCCTAGTGGGACTAAAAATAAATAAAAATAATTTAATTAAATTTTTAGGAATATAGGAGAGAAACCTTATATTAAAAGTTCAAAAACCATTTTTCCATTTAAATGTTTAAGTAATGCAAACAACTGAAAAAATAAATATAATTAATAATTTTGCATTTTTTAAAGTCCGAACTATTACAATGTAGCATTATTTATCTGACACGGTGAACGCCATATAAAAATACAAGTACCGGGATTGCTTTTTTTTGGTCACCTTGCCTCCCCAAAAAAATGGAATGAAAAGTGATCAAAAAGTCGCATGTATCCCAAGATGGTATTAATTTAAACTAAATCTCAAACCACAAAAAGCAAGCCCTCACACAGCTCCATCAAAGGAAAAATTAAAAAAAGTCGTAGGACTCAGAATATGGCGACATAAAACAAATTTAGTCTTTTTTTAAATAGTTTTTATTTTGGATATGTAGTAAACTATATAAATGTGGTAACGCCATAATTACATGTAATTTTTTCCGCAGGATGAACGCAGAAAAAAACAAAACCAGAATAACAATGTAGGAATCACATTTATTTTTTTGCATTCCACCCCACAAATAAATGCTAAAAAGTTTCCCAGTACATTATTACATGGTAAATTAAATGGTGCCATTGACAATTACAATTTGTCACGCATAAAAAAGCCCTCATATGGCTGTCGACGGAAAAATAAAAGGTGTATGGCTTTTAGAAGGTGGGCAGAAAAAAATAAATTGAAATTGAAAAACGGCTGCGGCTGGAGGGTGTTAAATCTTTAAGTCAATCTCTCACCCGATGTGAGTATAAGGCATCATTTACATGAGCGTAATATATGCGCGTGCGACGCGCGTGCTTTTCACGTGTGTCGTACGCACCTATATTAGGCTATGGGGCAGTGCAGACAGTGAGTGAGTTTTGCGCAGCGCGAGTGCGTTGCGTAAAACTCACGACATGTCCATTCTTTGTGCGCTGTTCGCGCATCACGCACCCATTGAAGTCAATGGATGCGTGAAAACCACGCAGGTCGCACGGAAGCACTTCCGTGCGAACTGCGTAGTTCGTGCTACAGCTGTCAAACTCTGAATGTAAACAGAAAAGCACCACGTGCGCAAAACGCACACGCTCGTGTAAATCAGGCCTAATAGATACTTATGTTAACCTCAATTATTGGTGTCCAGACCATCTGCACTATATGACTGGCTTTTGGGGGAAATGGAGTACAACGCTGTGATACCTGGTCTTCTGAACATATTTGTAGATCAAAGGGTCAGTACTGTTCAAATCCATAAAGAACAGGGATAACTGGTAGAAAACATCTGACCTTAGATAATATTTTATTGTGGAAAGTGGACATTTTCCTTTGACGCTGCGCCCAGTCACCTTACTTTTTGCAGATCTAACAGAAGTTAAAATTGGAGTTTTACGAGATTAGAAGAAGCCCCATTTTTGTCTTTAGGCTTTGTCTGGTATTGTAGCTCAACTCAATTGAATTAAAACCATATGAGCTGCAATACCACACACAGTCCATGGACAACAGTGGCGCTGTTTTTTGGGAAAAAATAGTTGTTTTCTTCTAATCTCGTATGAGCCCCTTAATGGTTAATATGGTGGCTATTCTTTGAGGCATGTTGATGAAGCTTAACTAATGAAAAGCTTTTAATATAAAAAGAAAAGAAAGGAATCCTGGAGTTTGTTTTTTGGCAGAAGTACTGTAAACTCATTTAGCACTAGCTTCTTTCCTGTGGAGATCTTTCAAGCAAACTACATTAAATCTTGTATGACATATTTCAAATGAACTTTATAATTCAACCTGAAAATATCTTGTATTCATTTCTCGTCACGTACATTTTTGTTGTTGAAAGATTGCAAATCTGAAGAAAGCAAGATGCCATATTTTTTTTTATCAACAACAACAACAAACACCATTGTAATTTATAGACAGGCTCCAGAATTTGCATGTAGGAAAGTGGGAGTATTAGAGAGAATAATGCACTTAATCCAAGAGTTGTAAAAGCAGCAAGTCAATTTTTTTTGAGTAAGTGTAGGAACACACACAGCATGTTCAGGGCGGATATGCTGTGTCAAACTGCGCAGCATATCCGACCTGAACACCACCTTGTGGTGCGTTTCCCAGCAGAATTTCTGCTGCGTAAAGAAGCACTCAAATTTTTTATCAAAAAAGTTCATACTTACCCCCTCCCTCTTCACTGCGCGTAGTCCGGCCACCTGGGATGACGTTGCAGGCCACGTGAAACATCATCCCAGGAGGCCGGACTGGAGAGGGAGCATGGATCTCTGGGTAAGTATAACTTTTTTATTTCTTTCTTACTTGCGATTTTTGAGGCATCGCTGTGATTCTGCCGCAAATGTTGTAACACACACTAAAAACCTGCAACAGAAGAAACTGCACCGCAGGTCAATTTATGTGCATTTTCTTCCGCTGTGTGGGGATAAGTTTTGTTGAAATCTCACCCACACTGCTTCTACTGTAATACGATTCCGCAATGAATCCGTTGCGGAAAATCCGCAGTGTTTACGCCTAGTGTATTCGTACCCTAAAGGGTTTCCCACCTTTTAAAACGAGCACCGATTGACACAAACGGAGCAATGATTTTTTATTATGGGGACGAACGATCGTTACTGTGATCCTATGTCAATGTCCCTATGCATTTGCTTCATGTCGGCAGCACATCTTCCGGTTTAGAGAGATGTGCTGCCAAATAGCGACCATTTTGTTGGGCCACATAAAAGATCAGATTAGCCAATGAAAGTGCATTTGCAATAATCAGGAATGAGCGTTAATTTGAATGCTCGTTCACCTGATCATTGGCCTTTGTAAAGGGGCCTTTAGGTTGTGTGCTGCAGAATAACCCGGATATTTTTCTATTACATATTTTACTTTAAATGAAGTGAGGTCCCTGTTAACGCCACTAATAGAGATATAGCTTATTCTTATATAAAATTGGATCCAATGTATATTTGTGAAATACTCTTATTGAAAGATAATGAATGAATAATTAAAAATCAATAAAAGTGAAACAGTTAAAAACTATTTTCAGTCTAAGATTCACATATATTGCCTTGTGTACACAAGTACATTTAAATATAGGGTAGGAAATATCTTGTGGCTATGGGATAAGCTATAGGATAACAAGATAAATAGACAATTAATTATTGGAACAAAGCAGTAGATTATTAACCTCTTCCCAACATTTGTCATATGGATACGTCATGGAAAGCCAGTGCTTCCCACAACTTGCCATATCCATACGACAAATGGTGGACACCGGCTCAGTAGCTGAGTCGGTGCCACCATCTCCGGGTGTCAGATGTATGTTACAGCTGACACCCTGCTGTAATGGCGGTCAAAAGCGATCGCTGCATTTAAGGTGTTTGCAGCTCATCGCCACCCCGGCAACGAGGTTGCTGGGGTACCGGTGGCTGTAATAGCAACCGGAGGCCTAATACTGGCCTCCCAGTCTGCCTAGTTCGGATGCTTTCCAGACCTCGTCTGGAGGCGGGACCTAAAAAGCTTCTGTAGCCAACGGCAAGATGGCGTTGGCTCAGGAGCTGAACCCGCTTCATCAGCGGTTGTTGTCAGCTGCATGTTACAGCTGACAACCTCCTGTAATGGCATGGACAGGAGCTAGCTGCCATTAACCCCTTAGATGCAGCAATCGAAAGCGATCGATGCATATTAGAGGTTGGTAGCAGATCGGCAGCCCTACCATGCGACTACCAAATGCTGCTATGGCAACAGGAGGCCTAACAATGGCCTCCTGCTCTGCCGTTACGGAAGCTGATTAGGCCCCGCCCAGATCGGCTTGCTGTCAGTGAACAACTGACAGATCTAATACATTGAACTACATAGGTAGTACAATGTATTAGAAAATAACTCAGACAGTCGAACCTTCAAGTCCCCTATTGGGACAAAAACAAAGTGTAAAAAAAGTTGTAAAAAATAAGTTTCACGTAATAAAATAAAACACAATCGCCCTTTTTCCCTTATCAAGTCCTTTATTATTGAAAAAAATAAATAAATCATACATTGGTATCATTGCGTCCGTAACTGCCTGAACTATAAAAATATAATGTTAATTATTCAACGCAGTGAACAGCGTAAAAAAAACGTGAAAAATTATGCGAGAATTTCTGGTTTTTGTTCACTTTGCCCTACAAAAATTGTAATAAAAAGTGATCAAAAAGTCGCATATATCCAAAAATGGTACCTATAAAAACTACAGCTCGTCTCGCAAAAAACAAGCCCTCATACAGCTCAGTCAATGAAAAAATTAACACGTTATAGTTCTCACAACATGGCGACTGAAAAAATACATTCTTTTTACAAAAGTAATTTTATTGTGCAAAAAATTTGAAAACAAAAAAGTGCTATAAATTTGGTATCGCCGGAATCGTACTGACTTGCAGAGTAAAGTTAACATGTAATTTATAAGGCATGGTGAATGCTGTATATAAAAAATAAAAAAACAATGCCAGAATTGCGTTTTTTTGGTCACCTTGCCTCCCAAAAAATAGGATAAAAAGTTATAAAAAAAGTTGCATGTACCCCAAAATGATACCAATAATAACTACAGCTCGTTCTGCAAAAAAACAGACCTCATACCACTACATCTATGAAATAATAAAATTTGTTAAGACTCCCATAAGTCAAGAAAGAAAAAATATGCAGTTGCGTAGGCCCGAGGGGAACATTACTTCTGTTTCAAGTGGAGATTTATCAAGGCCCTAACATTAGGGAAACAGGTAGGGTAGGGCCCAAACATATCTGCTGGAAGTGAGAGTGCCCGTATTATACCAGGACAACACTTTCCCAGCAAAATTCCCCAAACTGCAAAGGTGCAGAGTGTGTACCAAAAGGGGGATAAGAAAGGACATTTATCAGTGCGACGCTGGCCTGTTCAGAAAGGATTGCTTCACAGCGTAACACACAGCTATGGATTACTTTATTGTTTTTTTTTTACCCCATTATTATACCACCTGACTATGCCCTGATGTACTCTGCCCAGCTTACATGTACCCCCACATTATAATTGAAAACACAAGCAATTCTCCAAAAGCCAAATGGCGCTCCCTCCCTTCTGAGCCCTACAGTGTGCCCAAACAGTTGTTTACTACCACATACATGGCATCACTGTACCCGGGAGAACCCTTTTAACATTTTTTGGGATGTGTGTCTCCAGTGGCACAAGCTGGGCACAACATATTTGCCACTGAAATAGCATATCTAGTGAAAAAAAAGTAATTTTTTTACTTTGCACCATCCACAGCGCCTTTATTTATGGAAAAGACCTGTATGGTGAAAATGCTCACTACACCCCTTAATAAATGCCTTGCGGGGTGTAGTTTCAAAAATGGGTAACTTCTCAGGGGTTTATTTTATTATTTTACATCAGAGCCTCTACAATTGTGAACCAATACTTTGGTAATAGCCAAATTAGGCCTCAATTTCACATGGTACTCTTTCACTCATGAGCCTGGTCGAATATCCAGGCAAAAGATTATGGCCACATGTAGAGTGTTTCTAAAACCAGGAAACACAGCATAATAATTAGAGGGCTGTATTGTTATGGTGGCACCAGCTGGGCACCACATATTGGCATATCTATGGAAAAAAATCAAATTTTCACTTTGCAACATCGAGTGCACACTAATTTCTGGAAAACACCTGTGAGGTTAACATGTTGACTAAAGCCCTAGGTGAATACCTTGTGGGGTGTAGTTTCCAAAATGAGGTCACTTCTGGGGGGTGTCCACTGTTTTGGTCCCACAGGGGCTTTGCAAATGCAACATAGCGAACAGAAACCAATCCAGCAAAATCTTCGCTCCAAAAGCAAAATGGTGCTCCTTCCTTTCTGAGCCCTGCCATGTATCCAAACAGCAGTTATGACCACATATGGGGTATTTCCGTACTCGGGAGAAATTGCTTTACAGATGTTAGTGTGATTTTTCTCCTTTAATTTGTTGAGAAAATGTAAAATATTGAGCTAAAGATACGTCTTATTGGAAAATCTATAAAGCAGGGGTCAAAATGCTCACTACACCCCTAGATTAATTCCTCAAGTGGTCTAGTATCCCAAATTCAGTTACGTTTGGGTAGTTTCCACTCTTTTGGTCCCATGGGAGCTACGCAAATGCGACATGGTGCCAAGAAACCAATCCAGCAAAATGTGTACTCCAAAAGCCAAATGGCGCTCCTTCTCTTCTGTGCTTTGTGGTGTGCCCAAACAGCAGTTTATTACCACATATGGGGTATTTCCGTACTCCAGAGACATTACTTTACAAATGATAGGGTTCTTTTTTTCCTTTATTTGTTGATAAAATGAAAATGTTTTAACTAAAGCTACGTCTTATTGAAGAAAAATATATATATTTTTTTATTTTCACTGCCCAATTCAAATAAATTCTATAAAAAACCTGTGGTGTCAAAATGCTCACTACACCCCCAGATGCATTCCCCAAGGGGTGTAGTTTCGTAAATGGAGTCAATTTTGGGTAGTTTCCACTGTACTAGTACCTTAGGGGCTTTGCAAAAGCGACATGATGCCAAGAAACAAATCAAGCAAAATCTGTACTCCAAAAGTCAAATGGTGCTCCTCTTCTGAGCCCTGCCGTGTGCCCAAGCAGCAGTTTATGCCGAAAAATATGGGGTGTCTCCGTACTCCAGAGAAGTTGCTGTACCATGTTATCGGTCTTTTTCTTCTTTATTTCTTATGGACATTGTTGTTTTTTTTTTTAAAACTACATCTTATTGGAAAAAAATTTCATTTTTCATTTTTATGTCCAAATTCTAATAAAATCTATGAAACACCTGTGAGGTCAAAATGCTCACTACACCCCTAGATGAATTCCTTGTGGGTGTAGTTTCCAAAATGGGGTACTTTTGGCGGCGTTTCCTTTGTTTTGGCATCACAAGCATTCTTCAAACCTAACATGGTGCCTAAAGTATATTCTAATAAAGAGAAGACCCCAAAATCCTCTAGGTGCTCCTTTGCTTCTGAAGCCTGTGCTTCAGTCCATTAGCACACCAGGGTCACATGTAGCATATTTCTAAAAACTGCAGAATCTGGGAAATAAATATTGAGTTGCATTTATCTGGTAAAACCTTCTGTGTTACAGAATTTTTTTTATTAAATATAAATTTCTGCAAAAAAAAATAAAAGTTTGTACATTTCATCTCTACTTTGCTTTAATTCTTGTGAAACGCCTAAAGGTTTAAGAAACTTTCTAAATGCTTTGAAAACTTTGAGGAGTGCAGTTTTAAAAATGGGTGTGATTTATGAGGGTTTGTATTGTATAGGCCCCTCAAAGCCACTTCACAACTGAACTGGTCCCTGTAAAAATAGCGTTTTGAAATTTTCTTGAAAATGTGAGAAATTTCTGCTAAAGTTCTAAGCCTTGTAATGTCCTAGAAAAATTAAAGAATGTTCAAAACACGATGCCAATCTAAAGTAGACATATGGGAAGTCCTATTTAGCAACTATTTTGTGTGGTATTACTAACTGTCTTACAAGCAGATACATTTAAATTTAAAAAAATGCTAGTTTTTTTTATTTTTCACTAAATTTTGGTGTTTTTCACAATTACATTCTGATTGTATTGACCAAATTGTACCACTAACTTAAAGTCCAATGTGTCACAAGGAAACAGTCTCAGAATCGCTTGGATAGGTAAAAGTATTCCGAAGTTAATACCACATAAAGTGACACATCAGATTTGAAAAATAAGGCTCTGTCAGGAAGGACAAAAGTGGCTGCAGCGGGAATGGGTTAAATGGAGGAATGGGTGGCTTCATGTCAAAGCTTCCACAATGTTGCCCAGCAGCAAGCACCATCTTATTTGGATATATGTGCAATACAAATGGTGGTAACATGGCATTAGACCATACTCCCTAAGTAGGAGAATACTGACATCCCTTCTCTATGATCAATTTTAGTAGTTTAATACCGCTCCCTTGATCTCTGATGTAAAAGTTGTCATCACTTTAATGAATGGCTGTGGAACCAGTTTGCTGTCAAAGTCAGTCCTGTATATGCTTTAATACATTTTCAAACCAACCATTTCCCAAATGTTCTT
The DNA here is from genome assembly GCF_050947455.1 of Rhinoderma darwinii. Taxonomy (NCBI): domain Eukaryota; kingdom Metazoa; phylum Chordata; class Amphibia; order Anura; family Rhinodermatidae; genus Rhinoderma; species Rhinoderma darwinii. The sequence goes on from NC_134694.1 coordinate 93,997,105, forward strand.
AATCTCTTGTCAGGTTTTTCATTTCCACTACAGGTCGCATCTCTAACTGCTTAGACACGTATTTATTTTTCTTAGATTAGACGTGTAAATTTGAATATGTGATTGGTGAAATCATCCAGGTTCCCTTCAAATATTTTGTTAGTGCAGTGCTTTAGTGCCAGAGCAAACAGGTCTATTTTGGGTCCTTTGTGGTGTCAAACTTTTATGTTTCTTTGTTCATAATTTTTGGCTTAATTTATATCCTGCTCTGCTAAACATCAATCTTTGTTGTACTGCGTTTTGCTTACTATTTAATTAAACACAAGCCCTGACCTTAGCTACGACCAAGTAATCCTGATTCTAGACTTAGCGCTTAACTTTGGTTTCCAGTGTAGACTCCCGATGAAGTTTACACAGTTTTTTGGTGCTAATTTTGTGGAAACTGTGTGGGAATCTGCATCAAAAAATGTCCGAAACCACATTCCGTTCATTTCAATGGGAGGTGGAAGCCTTTTTTTCACGCAGCAACTTTTAGCCACTCGCAGGAAAAAAAATCGCCATGTTCTTTCTTGCCACGGTTCTGCCGCTGACCTCCCATTGAAATCAACAGGAGGCAGAAAAATGGGAGGCGCTCAATGGCCGCAGGTGAAAAACCGCGGCAAAAAAGGGTAGGCAGGTCAAAATCTTCCTCAAAATTCCTGAAGGGTGCAGAACAGGAGGTAACTTCAGAATCTTCCCATTAGGTTAGAAAGTGTCACAGTAGAACCACATTTGTGCTTGAGATAATTAACCCCTTCACGACTGCTATACGGCTATGTACGTTCTAACTGCTGATGCCCTGTGCAGTTAGCACGTATATAGACGTTTACAACTGGTCTGGACCAGTTTTGCCAATGTGTATGGACACAAGATTTCATAATTAATATTAACTCAGTTCCACATGTCTTTTTGCATGCTGCCACTGACAATTTCAAATTTCTTGGTCCTAAATGGGAACTTTCCATTGTTTTTATCAGTCATTAGGTAATTCTTGTTTCGCATTCTCCTCAATAAACAAAATGTGATTCTCTTCTTTTTTCTGTTCTGGAAACATTGGTAGATAATTTCCTTTGATTATTTCCATGGACAAAAGAGAGTAACTCCATCTAAAAGAAAGTAAAGTTTAGATATGTTAAATGACTTATATTGTATCTTTCAGTATTTTGTTTTTCTAAATATGAATGACAATTTCAATGAATGTAGAGAAATGGTAAAACTGTTTAGGTCTAACTGGGCTAGACTGTTATTTATCCAGGCTAAAGTTTTATGGAATTTTTATGGTGATGATTGTTGTTCAAGCTAGTCTTCCATATTTAGATATTGCAGATCAGTCCAAGCTAAGCTTTCCTTCAGCCAGAGCAAATATTTAGTTCACTGCCCAAGTCTTGATTTTATAGACTGAAGATAAACACTATAATAAATAGCATATAAACAACAGGTAATAAAATCTTAAATAATGTTAAATGTTGCGAAAATACACAGCTGTACATAGGATTGAGTATGGTATATAGGTAACTATACATGATCCTTGACTGCATAGTTTACATGCTAACATATTTTATCTTAAAGGGGTTTTCCAGCCAGTAAAAATTGATCGATAACTGATGGGTCGGGGTTCGACTCCCGGGACCCCTGCCGATCAGCTGTTCTGAAGTGATTGCAGCACTCGTACGAGTACAATGGGGGAAAAGGCCGCAATACCTGTGAATCGCCGCTAAATGCGTGTCGGGGATTCACAGTGAGCAAGTGGAAATGAAGGGGAAGCAGCACTCGTATGAGCACTGCACCCCCTTCAAAACAGCTAATCTGCGGGGGCCCCTGGATTCAGACCCAGAACAGTCAGCTATTGATGGCCTATCCTATTTATTTGCTTATTGAATTATATATTTTTATATCTTATTGTGCTCAATTTATTCATCTTCGTCCAAGAATTAAAAATGTCTGTGTAAATTGAAGGAGAATTAAGTCATTGCAATAAAAAACAAGATTAATATGGACAACCTGTTCAAAAATGGAATACTAAATGGCATTCTGCTTCATATAATACACTAGTTCAGTACTGCCACGGTTTGGTTTATCTTCTTTCTCAGGCTAGTATAATCAAGCAGTAAACTGACATCATTAGTACAAGATTATGCCATTGTCGTAGGTTTAAAGCTTCAATTCTTTTATCAGCCACTGCAATTAAGTTACATTCATATAAAACATTATTGAATATCACAGAGGAAGCAGCTTTATATACGTTTTGACTTTGCCGACAGCCAATTAACATTATATAGAATGTGATCTCTCTGTAAAATAGAAGTAAAAGTTTCTTTGTAATTTCAAGGTAATTGATCCCGTGAACATAATTCATTTTATCAAATTAGGGGAACAAAAGGCAAGTAACATAGACATATGGGGCCTCATGTATAATAAGTGTCATTGGCGAAAAATGTCATAGTTCTGTCCATAAAATGTATGCAGATTTTAAAGCCTGTTATATGTCATTTATTACATTAGGAGTATACACATGTAGCCAAGTTTAGCTTGACTCTGATAACTTGCTGCAGCGTGATGTCACACAACAAAGGCCATTAAAAAGTAATTGAAAAAGTCAAGTTAACCCCTACCCGCACCACGAAGTAATAGCACGTTGTGGTGCGGCATGTAATATTTGGAGTGGGCTCACCTGCTGAGCCCGCTCCGTACACAGTGGGTGTCAGCTGTGTATTATATGCACAGCCCAATGTGCCACATGAGAGTCAAACCGCCATGAATATACATATACAGTATCTCTTGCGCATACAAGAAGTGCTATCCTTTTCACACTCTTCTCTTTTTTTACAAAACATAGAAGTTATGATAATTATTGGTGACTATTGTCGTATCGCAGCCATATCACGTGATGGGCTATTACTTAGAGATTTATGCCTATCACAGAAACATTCTAAAATAAATGTAATCCTTAAAAGCTGCAACCTACTATTGTAACCTCAAGATGAAATGCTTGTTCAAGGTATGTTCTTCTAATTGGGCATGTTTAGGACCCTCACAAATTATTATCTGTAACCCAGAACCATATACATTAACTGCTTTTAAGCTGAACCGCTGGAAAGTCTATTCATACTAGAAAATAGTGATCCACAAAGCATAAAAGTATCTCCCGGGAAAGTCACGTATTTTAGCTTATCATCTATTTCATCATTTAGTGCATAACGTTTCTTGTGTTTATTCTTAGAAATTCATCTGAATCACAACTTGGACACCACTGGTGTGTTAGTGACAGATCAACTTCAAGCAATATAATCCTAAACCCCTATATCTAATGGTCGAGAAATCACCTACCACCCTATGTAGATTTTTTTTTTTATTATTATTATTATTATTATTATTATTAATATTATTATTAATAATAATAATAATATTATTATTTTTATTATTTGTCCATTGATAATATTTTAAAAAACAATAATGTAGATATTGAAGAGTTAACTTTAATATATAATATATAATAAGAGGTTGATGTTTTGATTCACTCTCTTGACTCCTGTTACTTTCCACTAGTGGTTTTGCAAATGTCAAACATTGATCTATTTTAGCTGTGCATAAGTTACAGAAGCAAAAATAATCCATATGTACATTATGTATAGATAGATTTCTCTAAAGAATGGTTGTTAGGAAATAATTGTAGTGCCATTGCTATGCAAAATTTGGCAGTTAACATGAATTTTGAGCTTCATCTATCTATCTATCTATCTATCTATCTATCTATCTGTCTGTCTGTCTGTCTGTCTATCTATCCAAGAACGGACAAAGATAGCAGAGGGCCCATTTGCAAGAACAGTATATGGGCCACTTGATCTTCAAAAGGCTACCGTCACCCTTATATCTCTCTATCTTTTATATATATATATATATTATCTATTTACTATTTTTCTGAGCTGTATCTCAAGAAGTACATTTTTTTTAAATAAAAACTAATTATAAAATTACACCAAACACACTGACATAGCTGTTTGTTTGTTTTTGTTTCGTTTTTTAAATGCCCATCAAAGGTTTACATAGCCTTTAAGATGTATTACCTCAACACTATATTTACTTAGATGAGTGTTACATAATAATATGATAAATTTGGCCTTCTTATAGTTCCATCTGAAAAGCCTTGTTGCAAAGTATGCATTCACAATCACATTGACAGGAAGGTTTACAATAGGCTAATAATCAAAGTATCAATCCCACATTAACACAGTCACGGGAATCCAGCACAGGCATTCACCTTATTACCAGATCACACACTGTCTCACACTAATCAGGATATTACTTGTAGTCAAACTCTATCCATCTCAATCCAGGGCAGTTCACGGAGAACAACTCAATGGCCGATGATTAGCATAACACACACAACTATTGATCAGAATAGACTCATTCACTGAAAAACACACAGATTACCCAGCACACAAACTAACACTTCTGAAGCAAGGAATCACAGACACTACACTATTCTTTCTACGCTCGCCTTTCATCACCCCGATAACCTCAAGAGAATCAAATGCTGGATGTTGCTCATTCTATTTTGGTGCTGCCTAAGGCTGGGTTCACACAACCTATTTTCAGACGTAAACGAGGCGTATTATGCCTCGTTTTACGTCTGAAAATAAGGCTACAATACGTCGGCAAACATCTGCCCATTCATTTGAATGGGTTTGCCGACGTACTGTGCAGACGACCTGTCATTTACGTGTCGTCGTTTGACAGCTGTCAAACGACGACGCGTAAAAATACAGCCTCGTCAAAAGAAGTGCAGGACACTTCTTTGGACGTTTTTGGAGCTGTTTTCTCATAGACTCCAATGAAAACAGCTCCAAAAACGGACGTAAAAAACGCCGCGAAAAATGCAGCGAAAAACGCGAGTTGCTCAAAAAACGTCTGAAAAGCAGGGGCTGTTTTCCCTTGAAAACAGCTCTGTATTTTCAGACGTTTTTGGTCACTACGTGTGCACATACCCTAAAAGTCATTTTCCTAAAATGTATTAAAATAGTTTATTCAGACAGTAATTCATTATATTTCCTTAACATTAAGACTATATTTACATCACATTTTTTTACTACATGTAGGATGTCATCCATAGACTATAATTTTATTAGTTTAATGGATACATCATCAAGCAGGTTCATGAAAGTTCATGACGTATCCGTTAAACGAATACCATTATAGTCTATGGGTGACGGATGTCACTGTTAGGAATCTGTTTAACGCATCTGTTAACCATAGGCTACAGACAACCTCTCCCTCGCTAGCCATTGACAGAATACAGGACCAATACATAGTGCATGTATTCTGCTGAGGTAGTCAGGGGAGCAAAATTCACCATTACCAAAATCGCTTCTGCTCATAAAGGGAAAGATTCAAGTTACAGAAAATTGCTCATGCGGAAATTCTTTAATATGTTACTTAATGGAGCTCCCCAGGTGGAGCTTATCTGAGATATATATTTCAGAAATATTCTCATTTCGAATAAGTTATTACTGCATGCTAAGGATGAAAGCATGGATGATGATAATCACTGGAGCCTGTTTCATTCTGAACATTGTCATCAGTAGCATGAAATAATGATTTGCGCAAAATAACTAATTCCTAAACTCATGTTAAATGTGTTAAACATGTCCAAAATTGTTTTCGCAGATTGCAGATAGCTTGCAGGACCGGACCTGAATAGCCAATGATTAGCCTTAGCCAGTGCAAAAAAGGTTGTAGATTGTTAGCTTGCCTATCATGTGTTCACTGTCTTGTTATTTTCTGTGCTTTTTCCGTATCCCAATAATAATGCAAGTCAATAGACAATATATGCAACGGTGTAGCATACAGTTGCATAATTTGGATCCATATTTTTGGCATATACTGTACATCAGAAACATTTCTAGAAGTATACGTCAAATGTAGGTAAAGTGAATTCTCTAGCTATAATATTTAATATATAATAGTATAAGTGCAGAGAATATAACTTTTATAATATGTTATATATGATTATATAGCATTATAGCGAAGTTCAGGACATTGTCATTTTAGACATTGTGATCAAGTATTTACAGTCTTTATAAAGCGCTGCATGGTTTTACCTATAATGTATTATTGAGTTGCTCCATCATAATAATTGTACGCAAATTCAATAAAATATCCTCGTAAATGGTATTTAAAGGGCCAGAGCTTTTTATGTATACAAACATACACAGGTTCAGGGTACACCTAATGCCTAAAGTAGAAATTATGAGTTACTATAATATAGTGATCCATAAGAGATGCACACCTTGGGGCAGATTAACTACTGTGTCTTGGTCCAGAAAGTTTTGAATATTGCGGCTTATTTTGGATGTTTGCTACTCACTAGACGCTTTTAAAAAAATGTTCAGAAGAGAGGGAGTAACTTTAAGACAGACTAATATGCACTAAAAATGAACACAAAATTCTGGTGCAAAATAAGCCAAATTAAAAGTGGTATAAGGAAGAGAAAGTGTCGAACAGGTTATGCAAGATGCGCCAAAATGATCATACAGCATGCACAACTGTGATGAATTTGCCGCATCTTGTGACTGCCTTGTCTAAGTTTGTGATGCCTAACTTTTTGACGGCATTAGTAAACGTGGGCCATTGTTTTGATAATTTCTAATGGCCATTGATCTGAAAATTAGGCAGTGTTTTTTCCTATAACGTTAACCAGTCAGATAACCATTTATTACAGTCCTGACATACCAATCAATAGATCCATAGAGAAACACATGCTAAGTCCTAATTAACTGATTCATTAAACTTCAGTCAATGGAAAACAACAGGACATAGGACATAATGTAACTACCTTGAATGTTTCCTGTGTCGCCAGTGAATCTTGCATATTCAGTTTATATCTTATTGTATATAAATACTACTGCTTGTTTCACTTAAAGGCTATGTACACCTTTAAAGTGGTTACATATTTATTTTTAATAAAAATGTCTAGCAGTGTGATTGGTGCAACTTTCTAAGTACTTTTTATTACAAATTATTTTTACTTTTTCAGATACAGCTGCTTTGTATCCTGTATACAGAGCAGCTGTATCTAGCGCTGAAAGCTGTATCCGTCAGGTCAGCGGCACTGACGGGTTCAGTGACAGCAGGTCCTGCCTGTCTCGGACACACAGGATTGAGCTTTTACTGATCACACCTAAGTTCAAAACTTAGATGTGATCGATAACAGGTGGATCCTGCGTGTCAGAGACTCGCAGGACCTGCTGACATTGAACCCATCACTGCCGCTGACCTGACAGATTCAGGTCTCAGCGCAAGATATAACTGCTCTGAATATAGGATACAAAGCAGCTGCATCTGAAAAAGTAAAACATTTTAATAAAAGGTTTTTAAAAAGCTGCAAACACACTGATACACATCTTTATAAAAAAATATATATATATCAAAGATGTGTATAGCCGTTAAAAGATAAGGTTTTGTTCACATTCTACAATTTACGCAAAAAGTTCCTTTCTTTTAACTCATGCATTTGTCTTCATTGTCTAGTATTCCAAACTCAGCGTTAATGACATATCCAAAGGAAATGTCATACATTTCTGATAGATGCAGGTCCCATAGGTGGCACCTATTTCTAGAATAGGGGTTTCTTCCGAATCCAGGCAGAGCATGAAATGAGAGGTGCTTGGCTGTTTCTGTAACTCCCGCAGTTGTGAATGGAGAGAGCTCCACACATGTTGCCATCTCTCCATTCATATTCCAAAATCTTTCAAGAATTAAGAAAACATGCTGCTGATTTATCTTAATAATTTATTTAGCTAACAAAAAATACAAACTGAGAAGTTTAAGATCAATTTGGCAACATTCTACCTGACAACATTTATATTGATTGAAATGTGTTGGCATAACACACTTGTCACCGGGCACACATAACTTCATACAGCCTCCCATCTAGTATTGAGTTTCAAGGTCATTGAAATGTTGCATCCTATGTTTGCCATAAGGTCTCCCTGCCATATTACAGCTCTGTCCTAGCTCAGAGTAGTACGAAACCATACAACGGTACCCAAAAAAGTTTATGGGGCCATAGTGTACCATTCCTACGGAGGCATTTAGAGCTTTATTTCTATGGAATTTATTGCATGCTCCACCACATTTGACCGCACAAGCTCCATGAAGACCTTAAGGACATTGAGTAGCATTTAAACACCAACAAAAATTTCGCCCAAAATCTAGGGAGGTTTTTCTTGCAGCAGCTACAGTATGTGATGTGATTTGCCACAGCATTATTTTTATATCTTTATTACCTATTAGTTTATAAAATCTGAAGGCATCATAATAAAGTATAATTAATCAAATTCATATGACTAGTGTTGTACATTTGATAATGTCTATATCTATAGTAAAAATTAATTTCCGACTAATGAACCAGATTTCCATTGGTTAAAAACAATTGTTCCGGTAAACAGTCGACAGTCAGAATGAGCATTTGAAATAGTATTAATTGTAACAATGTATCTATGTATGTAAATACCTTAGAACAAGCATCAGACAATAAGGTACTGAATGTCCTTTTTTATGATAGGCAGCTTTAGAATGGTTCACCGCGTCCTAACCAGATTTGCAGCCGTGCTCTAATATCATTTATATGGAAAAAAATATTCCCAGAAATTCATTCACACGATCGAATTACAGGTCTATTTAGACAGAGACTTAAGGGGCTTCCATAGAGGTACATGAGCCCTCTACTGTACCTCCATAAGCCCTCAATTTCAAAAGAAGGATAGATATTTTTCTGTCGGATTCCATACAAATCTGGCAGAAATAAAATTTGCACACTGCTCAATTTGATGCCATATGTACTGAGCTTTTCTTTGTATATACAGCACCCGAAAAATCATTGTACGACGGCACATAGAGCTTCATTCAGAACTCTGTGTGCCGCTGCACTTGCTCCGTGTCATGTGCATTGGGCCCTAAAGACATAAAGAAGTCGATAGCTCTGGCTGATTTTTTTCCCCAGATTAATTATATTAAATTATGAGGTCATTAAAGGTGCTTTATAATCCACACTTTATAGACAGTAAGGTTACCAATATAGCAGAGGTTCATTGACCCTTTTAAATAAAAACCATATATGTTCAATAATGCTCTCATGTCAGAGTTGGGCACATACATGGACAAAGATAATATTTTCAAGATTTGCAAATTATTGTAGAAAACCCTGTGATGTCTTACATCCTTTTATTTTTTTCCCAGTCTAGACAGCAGTAGATTTTCCCTGCTTTTTAACATTTGACATGGTAAAGAATTTTTTTTTTAGTATTAAAAAAAAAAGCATGGATCCATGGTATCTTATACGTAATGCAAATTATTTGTGCAGGCAGGGGGCTTTCAATCTCCTTGAACTTTGATTCAAAATACAAAGCATATATGCTTAATTAAGATGGGATGTCGGTGTATTGATATTTCACAGCCTGTACAACCCATTCTTTTATACCTTACCAGGAATACGGATGTCTTAGGTAACATCTGTGATTGACCCTTTTCTGTGTTACATCTTATAAGACGTTGCTTTCTTATTTGCCACAAAAGAGTCAACAGGGAGCCTTTTACTTGAGCAATTTAAGTAGTTTAATAGGAACTTCATTACATCAATTACTTGTTGAACACATCACAATTTATTTGCAATTAGTATCAAAATGTCTTATTTTTTTCCTAATATAATAGAGCAGATGTAGACACAGAAGGAGCACTGTGAATTCGTGAAACACAACTGTTCGAACTTATTAAATCTTGGAAATGAATACTGGAAATAGTAGTGATCGAGTGTAGATCACACTAGGGTGGGTTGCAGGTGCTACATGAAAAAGTAATACCCAAAAAGAATTCTTCTTTTAATTATTTGAAATGAGACTGTGTATTATATCAGAAAATTTTTAAGAACGGATGCATGAGAGGTATTATCCACTTATTTTCCTTTTTGTATAAAATAGTCAATGAAAACATATTGTTATTATTCAAAAACTATTTGTACTTTTAAAATTTGTATATTATATTGCATGCAGTAGTAATCAATGACACATAGAAGATAATTGCAAATCACGCAATCGGGAAACGTGAAAATAATGATCTTCAAGACGGATGGTATTAAATAAGAGAAGAAATTCAGAGCTAATTGCTCGTCATTAATAAATCACTATCACAAAATCACAAGTATGGTCACTCCACCACAATAGTGTCTGTTTCCTATCTATCTATCTATCTATATATCTATCTATCTATCTATCTATCTATCTATCTATCTATCTATCTATCTATCTATCTATCTATCTATCTATCTATCTATCTATCTATCTAAAGGGATAGGATCAAATATATTGAATTCCAAATTAAATATTATAACTTTATTATAGTCTGCATGTAGAGGATTATTTAACCAGTTCTGCAATACTTTTTAGAATTTAACACAATATGTAATACTCCTTATGCCCATTACATGGAAGAAAAGTTCCCTGCTTATCACACTTAAGGGTCGGCTTACACGCTATGATTTTGTTTACAATTTAATTAATTCCATCTGCGACTAGTGGTAATTACTGCATGTAAATCACCTAAAACAATTGTTTTCACTCGACAATAATCACTGCCATCCTAATAGAAATTAATCTGACGTTAAAAATTTGTGCCCTCAGACATGTCAAATTGTAATGATCGCCACATGTAAACAAGGACTTTTTTCAGTCATCATAGGAACTATTGGCCTCTCAGTGTCAGACTGTGATCAGTGTTATAAAGGAAATGTTCTTAAACCAAAACTTCTATACTTTGTTCATAGTCTTCTTAATAATCAGATTGCTGGACAGGTCTGTGCAATATCGCAGTGTGTAAACCAAACCTAGAAACTTACATAAACACCTTAGTTAAGATTTTTTTCTGTGCTATATGTCAATATTTGGTAATATTTTGTTTTTTCTGGCTTAGCGGGACTAGTGTTTAGTAACCTGACAGCTTCACTCACTAGCTACAAAAAGTACTCTACTATTTTCTAATGTTACATTTGGTACAGCGCATCCCTTGTATGCTATTTCATAGCTCTGTGTCTGAGGTGAGATAATATCACAGCTTTGGGGATACTTAGCTGCCCTTCACATGTGTATATTGTTATTCGCTTGATATTTATTATAATTTTTTATAGATCCAGTGAGATTATATTATACTACAGATCTATTGACACCACTTTAAAAAGTATATACACTACATCAGGCACCCTTCCGTGGAGCGATAGCGCTATTTTTCACCTTTGTTTTGTTTAGGTATATAGTGCAAAATACAGTTATTATCTCATGATAAAATTGATGATAGAGACACAAAGAAAGATATAATTTTGGTTAAAGATGCTTAATGACTCAAAAAATATCTTTAAAGCTATGTATACATTTGTCTTTTATTGTTAATATGAATCTAAAAATAAAGCAACTTTGCAAATATTTTTCTTTAAAAAATTCCTAGTGCTTTATGTTTATAACTACTATGCAGATGTATGTGTCTCCATGGTATCAGGCAAAAACAAACCCTGTGCAGTCTGATCCTACAGTCATAATCTCATCTGTTTCCTACATTTGCCAATCTATTAAATATATGATAGGAAGAAGTAGGGGACTATAGAAGGGAGTATGACTGCAGAATTAGACTACACAGGGTTTGTTTGTTGTCTGTTACCATGGAGATGAAAAGGTCTGCATAGGAGCTGTAGACACAAAAAGGTAGGACATCTTTAATAAAGACTTCCTGGAAGTTGCTTTATTTTTCATTTAAGATTCATTGGAGAGACGAAAAATGTATGCAAATGTGGACATGGCCTTTAAATATAACATATACTGCACGTACAGTGAAGAATGATATCACTTGTGGTATATGAATCATTAACTATACTATAAAGGGGTATTGAAAGTAATATTTAATATTAATAGGGGTTTGTGAATTGAGACTTCCAACAACACATTGAACTATTTGGCTAAAGTAGTCTGTAACATAACCAAATTCCACTGATGCTCTTTTGATATATGCTTTACTGAAATACCCTTTTAAAGGGATTTCCCCACCATAGACATTTATGGCATATACATAGTATATGCCATAAAACTGTGATAAGTGGAGGTCCCTCACAATTGGGAGTATGGGTCCCAGCTTGCTTGGCTGTTTCTATAACTCTCCTGGACTTGAATGGAGAGGGGGCATCTCTATTCAATCTCCACCTTGATTCAGTGGCCGTCTGACCTTATTAGACGGGAATAGGTAAGTAGACCCTGGTTCTCTCGAGAGGTGGAGTCCCAGAGGTGGAGCCCTTACCTATTAGAAGTTCATGGCATAACCTCTGGATTTGCCATAAATGTCTATGGGGGAGAAACCCCTTTAATACATACTGTCAGTAGAAGAATTATTGATTATAATAAACCATATTCTTTAAACTGTCCATAGATAATGTTCTCTATGTACATTGGAAAAAGTACATAAATGTTTGCATAATTTTTGCTGTCTGGTTCCTGGTACAATACCAGGTCTCCTAACCATAATTATATCTGTTATCTCCTTACAGGTGAAACAAACCAACACATCTTCAAGTATTGCCAGATAATATTGTGGCTGTGGTTTGAATATTGTGTCATAGGGTGCAAACAGATTACTTCCAGGCTGTCAAGAATCACACCTCAGAATTGCTCGAAAGTGTTTCTGAAGGAATAATTGCTGACTAGACAGTGATTCCTACTGAAAAGATAAGTGGGATGTGCATGTACTTCCTGATGTGCTAGGCAATGGATATTTAAATCTCAGTGCAGAAAAGAAAGTATTGTTATGTATGTTTGTCACAATTATGCCTCTCATTACTCTAATTGGACTGTGACATTTAGCTATTGCTTATAATCATTATCACAACTAGCGGGGGCACTTGTAAAAAGCATCATCACCAGGTCTACTGCTTCTCCCCCTATTTATTTTGTTCCCCAACCTTGGTAGTGCAACCAAGCGAAAGGTTCCATCTAGGTTATCAGTTGCCAAAGCTAATATTAATATTACATAACACATCTGAGGGTAATCATAATTATTGTCCTCTGAAATTACCATCTTCAGTAACAACGGTTTCTTGGAACATCTTTTTCTCAAAAATTTAGAAAAATTAAATATATGTCTTCTTGTTATTTCTTAGTATTTTAGTCCCAGAATATTCTGGGGTGCAATGTGTAGACATTACAGTGGTTATAATTTTTCTTTACACACCTATATAAAGTTATAATCATATATATCATGTTATTCCTCCCTGCACCCTCTGACCTATTTATTTGCCTGTGCACAAGTCTTCATAGTAGTTCTGGATTTCTATTCATGGAAGTTCAGGATGAACAGAGCTTTAGGGTATGCCCAGACATGGCGGAGATCTTCCGCCACTGTCCGCATCAATGCCACACAGAATCTGCGTTGCAGATTCTGTTGCGGCTTTGCCTAAAATGGGCATTAAATTGATGCGAACTAGCCGTTGCGTATTGAGGGGAAGAGGGTTTCCCTTCTCTCTATCAGTGCAGGATAGAGAGAAGGGACAGCCCTTTCCCTAGTAAAAGTAATAAGAAATTCATACTTACCCGGCCGTTGTCTTGGTGACGCGTCCCTCTTTCGCCATCCAGCCCGACCTCCCTGGATGATGCAGCAGTCCATGTGACCGCTGCAGCCTGTGATTGGCTGCAGCCGTCACTTGCACTGAAACGTCATTCTGGGAGGCCGGACTGGAGGAAGAAGCAGGGAGTTCTCGGTAAGTATGAACTTCTATTTTTTTTACAGGTTGATGTATATTGTGATCGGAAGTTACTGCCGATCGCTTAACTCTTTCAGCACCCTGGACAGTGACTATTTACTGACGTCGCCTAGCAACGCTCCCGTAATTACGGGTGCACACACGTATTCACCCGTAATTATGGGTGCACACACGTAGTCACCCGTAATTACGGGAGCCCCATTGACTTCCTCAGTCTGGCTGTAGACCTAGAAATACCTAAGTTCAGCCAGAATGAAGAAATGTCATGTTAGTAAAACCAATACGCTCCGCAGCACACATAACATCTGCGGACTTCATTGCGGAATTTTAACTCTCCATTGAAGTCAACAGTCAGTGTATGCTGCGGACACCAAATTCCACACCGCAGCCTATGCTCCACAGCGGAATTGTCCGCAACATGTAAACGAACCCTACTAAAAAGCTGTGGAAGGCAATGGAGAAACGTGTACGCTGCGGATTTCCGCTGCGGACTGTCCGCAGCGGAATTCCAGAGCAATTCCGCCACGTCTGGTCATGCCCTTAGGTCCTGCCAAGATAGGAAAATATTTGATATTTCCTGAAGGGCAATGAATTATGGAAAGACATATTAAATGTAAAATATAGGATAGAATTATAATTGCCATAACCCCGTTACCCCGATGACACCGATTTTGTGACAAAACGTGTCGGGGGCTCTGCTATCTACGCTTTTTTCATGCCATATATAATTAGTAATAATGTGGACTGATCATGACACTAATACAAGTGAGAGACAAGCACACATTATACATCATAAATAGTGCATAGTAAAGTCTGACTTAACCCCTTAACGCTCCAGGACATACTATTATGTCATGGTAAGTGCATCGTTCGCGCTCCATGACATAATAGTATGTCATGGAGTAAACACGGCGCCGTTCGCGCGGGGCGCGTTCATGAGCTGTGATAGCTGCTGTTTCCGACAGCAGACTATCACTGCTCAATGTGCCGGGACCGATCGCGGAGCTCCCCCGCCGATTAACCCCTCAGAAGCCGCGTTCAATAGCGATCGCGGCTTCTTAGGGGTTAATCCGCCATCGCCGGCCTGCTACGCGATAGCGGCCGGCGATGGTGACTATGGCAACCGGACACCAAACAATGGCGTCCGGCTATGCCATAGACGGAAGCCTAGTGGGTCCTGACAACGTCAGGACCCACTATGCTTGCTGTCAGTGAGTAGCTGACAGTTCTAATACACTGCAGTACGCATGTAGTGCAGTGTATTAGAATAGCGATCAGGGCCTCCTGCCCTCAAGTTACCTAGTGGGACAAAGTAATAAAGTTAAAAAAAAGTTAAAAAAAGTTGTGTAAAAATAAGAAAATAAAAGTTTTAAAAGTATTAAAAGTAAAAATCCCCCCTTTTCCCTTATCAGTCATTTATTATTAATAAAAATATATAAACAAACAAATAAACTATACATAATTGGTATCGCCGCGTCCGTAACTGCCTGAACTACAAAATTATTTTGTTATTTATCCCGCACGGTGAACGCCGTAAAAAAAAAATAATAATAAACCGTACCACAATAACAATTGTTTGGTCACTTCACCTCCCAAAAAATTGAATAAAAAGAGATCAAAAAGTCGCATGTACCTAAAAATGGTACTGATTGAAACTACATTTCGTTACGCAAAAAATAAGTCCTCGCACGGCTTTATTGATTGAAAAATAAAAACGTTCTGGCTCTTAGAATAAGGTAACACAAAAAGTGAATGATTTTTTACAAAACGTATTTTATTGTGCAAACGCCATAAGACATAAAAAAAAACTATAAACATCTGGTATCGCCGTAATCGTATCGCCCCGCAGAATAAAGTGAATATGTCATTTATAGCGCACGGTGAACGCTGTAAAAAAAATAGAATAAAAAAACAATAGTAGAATTGCTGTTTTTTAGTCACCGCGCCACTTAAAAATGGAATAAAAACTGATCAAAAAGCCGCATGCACCCCAAGAAAACTACAATGAATTCCTCAAGGGATCTAGTTTCCAAATTGGGGTCACTTTTGGGGGGTTTCCAATGTTTTGGCACCACAAGACCTCTTCAAACCGGACATGGTGCCTAATAAAAAAGAGGCCTCATAATCCACTAGGTGCTCCTTTGCTTCGGAGGCCGGTGCTTCAGTCCATTACCGCTCTAGGGCCACATGTGGGATATTTATCAAAACTGCAGAATCTGGGCAATACGTATTAAGTTGCGTTTCTCGGATAAAACCTTTTGTGTTATAAAAAAAATGGTATAAAGAGGATTTTCTGACAAAAAAAAAAAAGTAAATTTCCCCTCTACTTTGCTCTAAATTTCTGTGAAACACCTAAAGGGTTCATAAACTTTCTAAATGCTGTTGTGAATACTTTGAGGGGTCTAGTTTCTAAAATGGGGTGTTTGATAGGGGTTTCTAATATATGGGCCCCTCAAAGCAACTTCAGAACTGAACTGGAACCTAAAAAAATAAATAAATGAGGCAATACTTCGCTTCTTACATTATACTGATAATGAGCCGTGCCCACCCCGAGATGGCCCCAGTTTTGACCGTTTGTATAAACGGAGACCCCTATTAGACCGTTTCAGTGCCCGGTTTTCCCAAACATACACCCCCGAGAAGTGTATTTCTATTGATGAGTCCCTGGTACATTTTAAAGGGAGGGTTCAATTCCCCCAGTACCTGCCGGGTAAGAGGGCAAGGTATGGCGTGAAGATGTATAAGCTGTGCGAGAGTGCATCAGGGTATACCTACAGATTTAGGATATATGAAGGAAAGGCCACCCCCAAACCAGACTGCATCCTGGACTACAATAGGTACATGGGAGGGATGGACTTGTCAAATCAAGTCCTGAAGCCCTACAGCGCTATGCGGTGTGGTATAAGAAGCTGGCCGGGCACATCATACAGATGGCTTTGTACAATGCGTACGTGCTACGTCGATGTGCAGGCCAGAGGGGAACTTTCCTGGAATTTCAAGATCTAATCTTTAGGGACCAGGAAGGGGGGGCACCCAGTACTCCTGGAAGCGAGGCCACACGCATCGTACCAGGGCAACACTTTCCAGGAGAAGTTCCCCAAACCGGTGGAAAGGGAAAGAGTCAAAAGAGGTGCAGGGTCTGCTATAAGAGGGGGATAAGGAAGAACACAATATACCAATGTGACACGTGTCCCGAAAAACCAGGGCTCTGTATAAAAGATTGTTTTAAAATGTATCATACATCCCTTGATTTTTAATTTACCCTGATGCACTCCGCACAGCTTACCCCCCTCATCTTTCCCTTCTGAGCCCTGCCGTATGCCCAGGCAGCTGATAACAGCCACATGTAGGGTATTGCCGTACCCAGGAGATCCCACATTACAATTTAAGGGGTGTATATCTCCGGTGGTGCATGCTGGGCACAATATATTGGACACTGAAATGGCATATATATATATAAAATTGCAAATCTCACACTGCACCATCTGCTGCGCATTATCTTTTACACAGTACCTGTGTGGTCAAAATGCTCACTACACCTCTAGATGAATGTCTTAACGGGTGTAGTTTTTAAAATGGGGTCACTTCTCGGGGGTTTCAACTGTACTGGTACCTCAGGGGCTTCTGCATACATGACTTAGCACCAGAAAAGCTCCAGTAGGCCAAATGGTGGTCCTTCCCTTCTAAGCCCTGCCGTGTGCCCAGGCAGCTGATAACAGCCACATGTAGGGTATTGCCGTACCCAGGAGAATCCACTTTACAATTTAAAGGGTGTATATCTCCAGTGGCGCATGCTGGGCACAATATATCGGACACTGACATGCCATATATATATATATAAAATTGCAAATCTCACTCTGCACCATCTGCTGCGCATTATCTTTTACACAGTACCTGTGGGGTCAAAATGCTCACTACACCTCTAGATGAATGTCTTAAGGGGTGTAGTTTTTAAAATGGGGTCACTTCTCGGGGGTTTCAACTCTACTGGTACCTCAGGGGCTTCTGCATACATGACTTAGCACCAGAAAAGCTCCAGTAGGCCAAATGGTGGTCCTTTCCTTCTGAGCCCTCCCATGGGCCCAAACGGCAGTTTATCACCACAAATGGGGTATTGCCGCACTAAGGACAATTTGGGCAACAAAATGAGGTATGTTTTTCCTTGTGAAAATAAGAAATTTTGATCAAAAATGACATCTTATTGGAAAACATATCATTTTTTTCATTTCACAGCCCAATTCAAATAGGTGCTGTGAAAAAACTGTGCGGTCAAAATGATAACAAAAACCATAAATGAATTCCTTGAGGGGTGTAGTTTCCAAAATGGGGTCACTTCTGGTGGGTTTCCATTGCTTTGATACCTCTGGGGCTCTGCAAATGCGACATGGCACCCGAAAACCAATCCAGCAAAATCTGGACTCCAACAAACACATAGCGCTCCTTTCCTTCTGAGCCCTCCCATGGGCCCAAACGGCAGTTTATCACCACAAATGGGGTATTACCGCACTAAGGACAAATTGGGCAACAAAATGGGGTATGTTGTTCCTTGTGAAAATAAGAAATTTTGATAAAAAATGACATCTTATTGGAAAAAATATCAATTTTTTCATTTCACAGCCCAATTCAAATAGGTGCTGTGAAAAAACTGTGCTGTCAAAATGATAACAAAAACCATAAATGAATTCCTTGAGGGGTGTAATTTCCAAAATGGGGTCACTTCTGGTGGATTTCCTTTGTTTTGATACCTCAAAACCTCTTCAAACCTGGCATGCTGCCTAAAATATATTCGAATAAAAAAGAGGCCTCAAAATGCAGTAGGTGCTTCTTTGCTTCTAGGGCTTGTGTTTTAGTCCACGAGCGCAGTAGGGCCACATGTGGGACATTTCTAAAAACTGCAGAATCTGGACAATACATATTTAGTAGTATTTCTCTGGTAAAACCTTCTCTGTTACAGAATTTTTTTTATAAAATTGAAATTCAGCAGAAAAAATGAAATTTGCAAATTTCATTTCCACTTTGCTTTAATTCCTGTGAAATGCCTGAAGGGTTAAAAAACTTTCTATATGCTGTTTTGAATACTTTGAGGGGTCTAGTTTTTAAAATGGGGTGTTTTATGGGGGTTTCTAATACATAGGCCCCTCAAATCCACTTCAGAACTGAACTGGTACCTTCAAAAAAAGGCTTTTGAAATTTTCTTAAGAATATGAGAAATTGCTGTTTATGTTCTAAGCCTTGTAACGTCCAAGAAAAATAAAATAATGTTCAAAAAACGATGCCAATCTAAAGTAGACATATGGGAAATGTGAACTAGTAACTATTTTGTGTGGTATAACCGTCTGTTTTTCAAGCAGATGCATTTAAATTCTGAAAAATGCTATTTTTTGTAAATTTTCTCTAAATTTTGCAATTTTTCACAAATAAAGACTGAATATATCGACCAAATTTTACCACGAACATGAAGCCCAAAGTGTCACGAGAAAACAATCTCAGAATCGCTTGGATAGGTTTAAGCATTCTGACGTTATTACCACATAAAGTGAAATATGTCAGATTTGAAAAATGGGCTCTGAGCCTTAAGGCCCAAACTAGGCTGCGTCCTTAGCTCCT
Organism: Rhinoderma darwinii; assembly: GCF_050947455.1. Taxonomy (NCBI): domain Eukaryota; kingdom Metazoa; phylum Chordata; class Amphibia; order Anura; family Rhinodermatidae; genus Rhinoderma; species Rhinoderma darwinii. The sequence continues at coordinate 94,016,516 of NC_134694.1, forward strand.
ATTACACGGCCTGATATGGGCTGTAAAAACAAGCGCCGATTAATGAGACAGCTCAATGATCAGGACTTGTTTGCTGCTTTCACAAGCTTACCACAATCGTTCATCCTCATGCATTTCCGTCATTACGGTAGCACGCCTTCCTGTTTAGACATGGAAATGTTCTGCCAACAACGATAATATTTATTCCTGCATAAACGAGCAGATCAGTCAATGTACGAGCGTTTTCACGTTCATCGACTGATCGATGCCTTGTTTACACAGGGCAATAATCGGGAACGAGCATTAATATAAACATTCATATTGACCTATAAACATAGTCAGCCATTTTGGAAGCCATGGAGAGCTATGTTTGGTCACCCAATTTCTATACAATTTTGCACAAACCCTTTCTTGTCTTCTCATTCCTCCCCTTTCTACTGTATGACTGTCACTCTTGTGTCACTCTTGTGTAGGCTAATTTAATAATCATGCCCCTCAACACCCCATAATATAAAACATCACTCAAGAAACTTTATGCAAGTGAAATATGCTGTAACAAATATTTATATTGGTAGAGGACTGTAAATTATGAATACTGTGATACCTGCCATTGTTCTTGTACTTCAATATTTATAATAATGGTTGGTTTCATTTGTTTAAATTTGAATTCGCTTACGCACGTTGTTTCATCTTGCCTGCAAGCTTAGATGATTAATTAGAGTGACACATGCTCTTTTTGTGTGTATGGTGCAGTATTGTACATACTTTTTGGCATGAGATGGAGATGGCGACAACTTATATATTCTCTCTAAATTTCACTGTACAGCACCCCATCCGGTTTTGAAGACTCAAAGGCTTATCCAAAAGCTTTTGAAATGTTAAACTTTCTTCCTTCTTCTAAAGGATGTTTGATTTCAAACTTTAAAGAAATTTGAACCTGTTTAGTGCTGTCAGGGGGACAGTACATTGTATTATGTAAATGACTTACAAGTACTAAAACTATTTTGCAGAGTTTAATTAAAACAGTGAAATAAGTCTACATATTTTTAGTGCGTTATTGCAATGCTCACATATATTACAGTATGTACTTGATGTATAGTGTTGACATTTTGCATTCTAATAGGGTTGACATTCTATAGGATTTGATTTTTACATTCTAATCAGTCGTCTGCAACATAAGGCTCTCCTGTTGTTGGGAAACTATAAGTCTCAGCATGCCTTGACAGTCTGTAGCTTCCGAGGCATGCCGAAACTAGTAAATCAACAGGCTGTGATGGCAAAAACAATGGCAGAATTGAAAGAAGGTCTTGATTTTTTTTATTTTTTTTTATAAATAATGGTATTTTGAGTTATATAAAACAAGAAGGTAGAATAATGTTAAATTGATCAAGAGAAATTATCTAAATACCTTGTAAGGTCAGATATTTTTGCCCATGAGGCAAAACTGGCTACAGTCATGCAAGCTCTCTTCCCTTGCATCACGTAGAAAGGTTGAACTTGATGGACATGTGTCTTTTTTCCCATGTAAGGAACTATGCATCTTTCTTGATTGGGATGCTTTTACACGCTGCGATCTTGCAGTGTTCCTGGCACTGCGGCAACCTACAGTTTCTGCAGCCACCAGATGTGACACTATAGTGAATAGCCTTGTTTTCATTATATGGGGCATTTTTTTCAACTCTAAGGCCGGGATCACACATTGAGTTTTGGTGCCGTTTTTTGAGCCAAAGTCAAAAGCGGATTCAAAAGGAAAGTAAAGTCTAAAGAAAAGACTGATATATATATATATATATATATATAAAAACACAAAAACACCACACAAAATAGGCATACACACCTAGTCATTAAATAATAGTTCACATCTTTATTACAACCAATAAATAATTAAAAACACAGTATTCAGACATGCAAGACAGTGATCTGTGATAAAAAAAAAAAAACATCCGGTGCATGCAAACTCAACTGCCTGACTATAAAATAAGCTTTTTGCCAGTAGTCGGAAATAGCATAGAATAATGGACAACAATATGACATCCACTACCTATAAGCACATACCCAGCTAACAATATTGTATAGAAGCCATACAAAATCTGTCAGGAGGGCTAGCACCAAAATCCTGCTTCACTCATATCGCCGGCAGACAAGACCAGCTTTCTCAGGGGTCCTTGATAAAAGCATGGCTTTATCTCTATAGATATAAAAATTAATTTCTGTTGTCTGTTGCATGTTCTTTTTGCACAAACGACTGGACCAGTCTGGCACATAAGTAAATCAAGCGCTCCCAAAGGTTTAGACCGGGTTTCAGCTCTCTAGGACCTACCGTTCTCAACATATTCAAAAAAGCAACAATGACACCACTGACTTCCACATCAAGGACCTTCCTCCATATCACATGACCAGTATTAGCCAATAGACGTTCACAGGTCTTTCATTCTTAGCCTCACTGTGTGTGTAACTGTCGGGGTATATAGGACTACAAGCGATTTGCCCGTAAACCAAGAAAATATGAGGGCATGGATTAGCCTCACTGTGTGTGTAACTGTCGGGGTATATAGGACTACAAGCGATTTGCCCGTAAACCAAGAAAATATGAGGGCATGGATTAGCCTCCATGCCCTCATATTTTCTTGGTTTACGGGCAAATCGCTTGTAGTCCTATATACCCCGAGGCTACCCTTGAATCAAATCCAATGAACACACAAACAGACAGACCAACACGTTATATCCGGGTAGCGCCGGGTACTTTTTCTAGTGTTATATATACAGTAAACCAATACATACAGACGTATATAGTTTAACTAATGATGTAGAAAACTCACATGTCTTGACGGTGGCATCCCCAGCATTCTTCTGTGCGTGTGTCATGGAGGTTCAGTAGTACAATTGCGCTGAGTATATCAACTTCACAGAGTAAAAAAGGAACAATCATATGTCCAAGCGCCAATAGCACATATACAAGGGCAAAGTGTGAAAGCATGCGTACTAAATGTCTAAATTAGGAAATGCCCATATCACAATTGATGGTGAATTTGATAATGTTTGTAAAGACAAGAAATATTGGCATCTGTTGCAGATGACAAGCACAGTGGTGATAGGAAATGCTACCAATATTTGTTGTAAAATAATGACAGCAAAGTACAGAAAAAAAAGAGAGTATAAGATATAAATAGCACTATATATGTCACGGCGTGGGGTGTGGTCCTACTGGGCCGTATCGCGCAGTGGGATAGCAGCTGGCCAAACAGGTATATATGCAAAGTCTATAGTTCTGAAAGGGTACCTGAGGCAATGTAGACAGTAGTCGTGGTTTCAAGCTAAGATGAGGCTCCGGCGTAGACAGTAGACAGTAGACAGACACCCGGTGGGGTGCCGCACAATAGATGCAGCGGAGGGCACAACACAACTCCAACTCTTTGAAGGCACAGAGTCACGGTAGCACGGGATACAGGGTACAGGCGGCAGGAACGGGAAACACTGGGAACTGGAAAACACTTAGGAGACCATATGCAAGGACAAACCAGGGTAACACAACAACGCTCAGGCAATGATTGAGAGAGCAGAGCCCCTTTTATAGTCCAGAGGCATTCTGGGCTAATTGCAGCTATTCTGCAAATGTGCGCATACTGGCTCTTTAAGGCCAGGCACGCGCGGGCACGCGCACCCTGCAGGAGACAGTGTCCGAATGAGGAAGTGAGTGCCGGCGTCTCCCAGGATGGGGATGCCGCCCGGAACCCACTTGTCCATGGCCGCGGCCGTCAGAGGGTAAGTCAGGACGACGGTCCGCGGCCATAGACGTTACCATATATACACATATTTAAAGGGAATGTGTTGCCAGAAAAACATGTTTTTTTTAAAAAAATTAAACATTTAGTGTGTGGGTGATTAAACATTGTTCAAATTTTTTTTATTTTTTTGCACGAGTCCAGGAAATATTATAAATTATTTCTAATTTATAATACTACCCATTTTTGGTCACTAGATGGAGCTGTTCCCAAAATTGCAGCATTGCAACATTGGGTTAAAAGCCCTCGCTCTAGTGAGCTCTCAGCATTCCCCCCTCCTTTATCCTGGCTAGTGCCGGGATAAACGAGGGGTTTGAACGATGTAACCTCCTACACTGTGTGTCGCCATTTTTTGAGCTAACCCACAGTGTAGTAGGTTTACATACAGTAGTAAACACACACAAACACGAACATACATTGAAATCTCTTACCTGCTCCTGCCGCCGCGGCTCCCTCCGGCCCGTCCGCTCCGTTTGCTGCCGCTGGTGCAAGTGCACAAATCCGGAAGCCGCGACCGGAAGTAGTAATATTACTGTCCGGCCGCGACTTCCGGTCCACAGGAAAATGGCGCCGGACGGCGCCAATTTCGAATAGGACTGTGTGGGAGCGGCGCATGCGCAGTTCCCACACAGACGCCGTACACTGCTGTCAATGGGACGGGAGCCGTTCGCAGTCCCTATGGGACTGTGGCTGCCGTATTCCATGTCTGTATGTGTCGTTAATCGACACACACAGAAATGGAACAAAAAATGGCAGCCCCCATAGGGAAGAAAAAGTGTAAAAATAAGAAAAAGTAAAACACAAACACGCAAATAAATATAAACGTTTTTAATAAAGCACTAACATCTTGAACATATGAAAACATTTTTGGGTGATGACACTGTTCCTTTAAGTTACCAGTGAATTGAAAATACAGCATATGGCACTAAAGTAATAATGTCTTTTTGCAGCCACAGCAGTGTCTGTTTAAAAAAATAAAAAATAAAAAAAGAGTAATGGAGGCCGCACCTCGCAACTTACAGGACTTAAAATATCTGCTGCTAATGTCTTGGTGCCAAATACCACAGGACACCTTAAGAGGTCTTGTGGAGTCCATGTCTCGATGGGTCAGAGCGGTTTTGGAGGCACCTGGGGAACCTACCAATATAAGGCTGGTAGTTTTAATGTTATTGCTGATCAATGTATATTATAACAAGTACCTTTAACCGTTACATTTTTCATATTTACTTGTTTCTTCTCTAGAAAGCGGTTTGTATTTTCAGTCTACCTCATGATCCTGCGTTATCTGTAGACAAGTACCACTTTGTGTATCAAGTGGCATCATGAGCTATCATTCTCATTAAAGGCTATGTAAACCTTTCAAAGCGATCTCTTTTTTATGAAAAGGTCAAACAGTGTGGTTTTGTGCAACTTTATAATCCGTTTAAAAAAAAAATATTTTTACTTTGAGATACAGCTGCTCTGTTATCTGTATACAGAACATCTGTATTTTACGCTGAATCCTGTATCAGTCAGGTCCACCGGACTGACAGGTTCAGAGTCAGCGGGCTCGCAGGATCCACCTGTAATCCATCACATCAACAAGTTCATAACTTAGATGTGACAGATTATAGGTGGACACGCAGGACCCGCTGACACTGAACCTGTCAGTCCCGCGGACCTGATGGATTCAGGTCTTAGCGTATGACACAGCTGCTCTGTATCGATAATACAGAGCAGCTGTATCCCAAAAAGTAAAAATCAGAAAAAAAAAAAAAATTCTAAAGTTGCACAAAACACCTTGATTGACCTTTTTATTAAAAAAAAGAAATAAATTGCTTTCCAAGGTGTACTAGCCTTTAAGGAGACTACAAATACACACATTTTTTTATTTTATTAAATAAGCCATTCATTTCTTTTAAAGGGGTATTCCCAGAGTCTACAATATCCTGTCCATAGAATTGGAGATGATTGTCTGATCAATGGGGGCCCCACCGCTGTGAACCCCACTGATCGCTAGAACGGGGGCCCCGAACTTCCTATTCCTCCTCATTGCTCGACTGCAGTGAAGAGCCATTGAGGGGAGGTCGAATACTCTGCTGTTTTCATCAGTCCCATAGACATTAAATGGAGCAGCAGACGCATGCTTGACCGCAGCTCCATTCAAGCTCCTCTTTATTGCGGTGGTGCAGTGAGGAGCGGTGGGGTTTCCAGCAATCTGACAATTATCACCTATCCTGTAAATAGGTGATAATTGTTAATTCTGGGATAAACTCTTTAATCTTTCAGTTTACTATCAGTTCTCACACTGCAAGAATGGTGTCTGCTGCACCATTACACAAAGTGTGCAAAACCCTTTAAGAGGTTATGCAGAATTAGAAAAGCATGGCTGTTTTCTTCCAACAACAATGTCACATCTGTCCACTGGTTGTGTATGGTATTGTATCTCTGCTCCATTAAAGTGAATGAGGCTAAACTGCATGACCACACACAACCTATGGACAGATGTGGAGCTGTTTTTGAGAAAATGTAGCCTTTTTAAAAAAAATCCTTGACAACCCCTTTAAAGATTGGGCTATACCGCAACAGGAACCTGCGATTGTCGACTGTCAAGATGCAACTTCGATTGTTCGCTATAAGTTATAAGTTAATCAAATGTTAGCGCTGCACCCCAAAACAGTAGCTTGGCTCTATGGATATTACTCTAAATATTATATGCATTTAAGGTGAGTTTTTAAAATGTGGGTTTGTTTTTTTTACACATTTTAATGTGGTTCTATTTACTCCTTTCCTGGTAAATTAAATGTCTGCTAAATATATGCAGGTCTTCGGATGGGAATAGTTGCTGCAGAGAAAGGTAGGATATTTGTACTCACAAAATTGGGTGAAAATCCTATGTAGAGAAGGAAAAGGAACAAAAAGGTGATGCTACTCATCAATTTGAAAAAGGAGAGAGAGTGGAAGTGTAAAATAGACCTCCCCTCTATTTCCCCTTTTCCTTTGTTTATGAGTAGAATAATTTGGTGGTGTACACCGTGTGGCTATTTCTAGCAATTATCTTCATATTCATATTTGGATTTTTATCATAATAATCTCTGTACTTAGCAATGTGGTCGGCATGACCTTTTGAGCTGGACTCAGCATGTGAATACTTGGCTGTTTGGGTAAGTCTCAATGGTTTGGACATGAAATTGTGTGTTGATAGTAATCAAAAACACAAGCCGGGGGTAAACGCAAAGCAGGACCCTGCTTGTATTGGTTTTATTATAGTGTGTGCTCTCTATCTATTTTTGTGACCGAGTAATTGTCATTTTAGATGTCGTTGGTGTAGCTCTTATATCTACTCTGTTGACACACATAGTCACCAAAGCTCTAGTTCAGAGGTACAGGAATAAGCTAAAATACCAAATGTTGTAGTACACTTACTTCATCAATTAATTAGTGTAGGGCATGGTACGAAAACCAATAGGGACCAACGAGAGGCTGTAGACTGACCTTGGATACTTTAAGGATCATCAAACTTTCTTTGGAATTGAACGACTGCTTCATTAGTATGAGTAACTGTAATGTATCATCAGAAAATGACATATTTTATTATAAAACTATTTGCTATTTGAATTTATATTTTTGTTACTAGAAACATAACAAAAATCTTGAAATATTCCAGTTTTCACACCAGCCATTTGAGCCGTCACAATAGGCTAATACTTCCTGCATATTTCCCAATATTTGAATCCACATTAGCAGGACTATTTTAAGCCCCATCTCAATATGGCCGTAAACGCCCACACAACCCTCCAGATGCACCTACTTTCAAGCATATGTGCGTAAGCACCACCCCTTGAATGTCTGCTTTGCCGGACAATCCTGCAAATAGATGGTTGAGAGGTATGCTTTTGGTTTTCTGTATCTCACTTGTGAGCTTTGCTGTGTAGGCTGGGGCATTTTTATGACAGTTCTTTTGTACAGCTGGAGGTGCTATATGCATCTCCCTGGTCTCTCCCTGGCCTCAAGGAAGGGGGCTGAACTTCATCACTTCCTGGAGACTAATAATATATGACATTATTCTGTCAATTAAAGGGGATTTCCAGACAGTAAAAATTGATGGCCTATCCTCAGGATAGGCCATCAATAGCTGATGGGATGGGATCTGACTCTGACCCCTGCCGATCAGCTGTTTTGAAGGGAGTGCTTCCACTTTATTTCTACTTGCTCACTGTGAATTGTTTGCACACATGTAGCGGTGAATCACAGGTATTGCAGCCTTCTTCTCCCATTGAAGTGAATGGGAGAAAAACGCTGCAATACCTGTAAATTGCTGCTACATCCGTGTCGCCGATTTAGAGTGAGCAAGTAGAAATGAAGAGAAAGCAGCGCTCGTACAAGCACTGCATCCCCTTCAAAACAGCCTGAGGATAGGCCATCAATTTTTTACTGGCTGAAAAAAACCACTTTAACTTCCATGCATTTCAGCTGCCATAAAGCACAGGCACCTTGCTGTTCTGTCTATATAGACAATACAGAAGGGAGAAAGTATCTCCAATATGGCCACCCCAGGAACAAATGCATTATTTTTCTTTTATATACTTAAATTTTATGAATTAAACTAGCATCAAATATATGAAACATTGAGAGAAATTTATTAAGACTTAATATAAAAATAGCTGGAATAAGATGCACTCAATTTATTTCTCTGGCTGTCGGTGCACCTGAAAGTTCTACGAACTGGCATAGATTTCTGCTATAACTAATGCCAGTTTCTGGTATAAATTTGATTGGCAGATGCAGACCATGTCCCCTTTTGCTAAGCCCAATCTACTTTTTAGAAAAGTGGAGTAGGCGGCATAAATGCACTAAAAGTCAATTTTTTTTTGCAAAACTTGTGACTTTTGATGCATTTGCGACTAAATACCCCCAAAAACTTTTAAAAACAGAGTTATTAGTCATGGTGTAGCTCATTAATTTCCTTAGTTCAACTAAAGCCATGAATCAAATTTAATAATTTATACATTCACAGAGCTGAATTGTGTCTGTGAATTGACATCTGACCTGTGGTTCAGATCATAGCATTCTTATTTTACAAATAATTAGATATAATTTTATTATTTAAATTACAGACTCAAAATGGATTCCAAATAATTTATGCTGAAGGTCATATACATCATTTGATAATATCTTCAGATTACTACTAAACTATATTTAAAGATATAAGTTATAATTTAAACATTTTACGAATCAATAGGTTTGCTTCAGTCCATTATTATAGATCAGGCGTTTTTACTTTGTTGCATTTCCTTGAAAATTAATTAATCCTTCAGGCTAATCTATTTCATCACCCATTGATGATGCATTTTTTTTGGCTACAGTATCTATTGACATTAGAAAACGTACAATGGTGAAGAATAGAGTAATAAATAAGTATTGTCATGTCCATGATAAACTGTAAGGGTCCTATTACCCGGCCCAACTTGGCCCGTGTAGACGAGAGCCGATAAATGAGACAGCTCGTTGATCGTCGCTCATTTGCTCCTTTCACACAGAGCAATGATTGCTTATGTATGGGGACGAGCGATCGTTACTCCGATGATCGCTCGTCCCCATACATTTTCATCATGTCTGGAGCGCATCTCCCTGTTTACACAGGGAGATGTGCTGGCGACAACGATCATTTTTAATTCTGCATAAAAGAGCAGATCAGCCATAAAAATAGTGTTTGCTCGTTGGATGATCATTGTCCTGGTTACACAGGGCAATGATCGGGAGCGAGCGTTTGTCCGATCATTGGCTCGTGTAATAGAGCCTTAAGGAACCTAAGTTTTGATGATGATCGAGATATGAACCCAATGGATAAAATTCATAAAACGGCACTTATATCACTTATTAGTTGGTTCAGAAAGTTGGTGGTTTCATGAGAAGTCTATGTTCCAGTGAAGAGTTGATAATTTTATGATGTTTCTTTCGGTCTATGTCTTAGTCCTATAAGACGATCATTTTAAAATATTGTGTCCAATATAAATATTGTGGTATATTTTAATAGAAATGGTATTGCCATATAGAAGCTGTGGGGATTGGCTCTAATGGATTTAAATGAAATTTTGAGTAAGCAATGGAAATACCACAATTTATTTTTTAAAGGGTAACTAAACTATCAACAAACTTCTGACATGTCGTAGTGACATGTCAGAAGTTTTCATTGGTGGGGGTCCGAGCATGGAGACCCCCAACGATCGCTCAAACGAAGCGGCAGAAGCGCTCGTGCGAGCACTCAGCCACTTCGTCTCTATTCGGCTTTTTCCGGAAAGCCGATGTATAGGAATACGGGCTGATAGACTTTCTATTGAGCCCATACTCCGATACATTTATTTCCAGAAAAAGCCGAACAGAAACTAAGTGGCTGAGCACCTACACGAGTGCTTCTGCCGCTTCATTTTAGTGATTGGTGGGGGTCTCAGTGCTGGGGCTCCCACCAATCAAAACTTCTGACATGTCACTATGACATGTCAGAAGTTTGTTGGACGTTTAGTTACCCTTTAACTAGGGTTGACTTTAACTGGTAAATTCACCTGCTAGAATATATAACGGAATTGCCTAAATAGTAGTTCCCTTACATAACAGTATTACTCATTTTAATTTTATTAATACAAATTCAGGGCTAAGGATCTTTCAAACTATTCATAGTGGCTTCTCCAAGTTCACCAGCAGACTAGATATTCACATAGACCAGGGTATGACTAAAGGGTATGGCTAAAATTCAATTCCGTATGGCAAAAGCAAGGCAGGGCAGAATAATTAAATCCCTGTTACACTGGCCTTAGTGGCAGTTTTAAGGTTCTATACCCTAGCTCATGCACGACCTATGCAGCCACACAGGAGCTCAGCAGGTAAGAGGGCCATTCATAACCTCAAAATCAGCTAGTAGAATCCTATTGGTTATTAGATTGCATGGAAGAGATGGAGCAAATTAATTTCATAGCTCACAGTTACTGGTGGATTGTTGGAGAGACATACAGGGGGATACACTATGATAAGGCAGATGTTCTATGATTTGAAAGCAAGGGGCCCATAAACTGTTCTTTCACAGGGTCCCCGGCTGCATATGTCCACCCCTGCCCTAGCTAGGCAAATTTGTTTCACGGTTTCCCAATAGGGACTTAACTATTGTTTGACTTAGCTCGATTGACTCCTCTTTTATTTATATTTCTAGACCGCATACCAGGATCCGCTGCATCACTGTTACTGAACCTTACGATGTTTGACTACTCTTCTGATTGCCGCTACTGTACCACATGCCCGTCTTTATTTGATTACTGTTATTTTGACCCTTAACTTCCTGACTACGTTTACACCTCACCCCTGGTACAGCATTTGTCTCGGCCTGACTCCCATTGCCAACTCCTGAACTGCCTGACCTCGGTTCATTCTTCGCTGTGTTAAATAGGAGAAGTTTAATAGACTTTTATTTTCCTTTGCCCTTAGGAACCATATCTCCAATCCCTCCTATTTTTGCTCTGGTTTCCTATCAGTTTATGTTATCTAGGGAATTAACCACTGGACTAGTTGGAGACACCTAATTCCTGGGGCCAACTTAGTACCATGACCCTAATTTAAGTTGTGAGAAAGTGGGGTGCTATTGATGAAATTGTGCTGTCTGGTTTGTTCTTTCTCTTGGTATTGTAGGTATCAGATCATTACAGATATTGAGTTAAATACATTTTATTACCTCCTATATTATTTTGGATGTTGTAAACTCTAGACCACTAAATGATTATTTCAGCATTCAGTATTTTAACTTTTCTTAACCGTGTTTGTTCAAGCCAATCCTCTACATAGGTAAATGATTTGTCTGCAAAGTTGGATTAATCAAGTGAATAATGCAAGCTGACCTCCTCCACTAAGATTAATAAATCCAGAAAAGATCCTTTCCATTTCTCCTATTTTACCACTTATTTTCCAATTGTAATAACGTGCCATGAATTAAATTATGTTTAATGTGCATTTATTTTACATTATGCTTTCTGTGTGGTCCAAATTAATGCAATTAAGAAATCAGTGAGTAGAGCATGAGCAGAATACTTTTTCCAGGTCAAGATCAATTGTGTTTGGGACTACGATAAAATTCTTACAACTTTGTATAGCATTTCCAACTTTACAAATTACAGTTTAGCAGCAGAGAGAAGGGCATTATTGGAGCCCGGCTCCCATAGAAACCAGATAAACTGTGAACTATTCTACAGGGTTATTAGAAGGTAATAAGTAATGTGAAGATACACAGCTTTAGCTAGATTAACTCATAAACTATAAATAATGTTCAAATATTAACCTATGCTTTAACTGGTTCAGGACCAGGTTATTTTGAACCTTAAAGACCAGACACCGTTTACCCATTTTTAGCACGCAATAGTTAAACACATTTAACTTTTTTTTTTGTTGGGCTAGCCACGTGAAATTGGAACTTTTTTCAGAAACAATGCAGGTGTCTTTATTGTTTTTCTACACATCATTTTGCTTTTTTTATCAATTTTACGCCTGTATATACTTTTTAGAATATTTCTAGCAAATTTTTTTCTGGTCAAAATATAGTGTTACCCTAAAATATACTTTTAATTGAAATGATCATTGTTAACCGCCATTTTTTATATATTAAATGTCTATTTTATGGTAATTGGTTTACGGCTATTTTTACAACAAAGATTGGCGGTAGAGTCTTTTTTGGGTGGTATTTCTTTGTATTTATTATTTTTTTATGTTTATTTTTGTACTTTTTTTCCTTTTTTTTTTTTTACTGTGTATTTTTTTTTTTTATTGTGTCTTTCCTGTCTCTCAAAGGTCAGGAAAGACACAGCAGCCACAGTAACAGGGGAAATCAGCCCTGTTATACTGACTGTTATCACTATGAGGGGTGGGGAAGGTCTTGTTAGCCCAGCAGCTGCCTACTACTAGTCACATGACCAATGGGACCAATAGAGGCTGCCGCTGATTCTATGAACAGCGCTTATTGAGCACTATGTAAAAGAGAATAGAGAAGACAGAAGTGGTGAAAAACGCTTCTTTCTTCTCTCCAGGATCCATCGGGCAGCCATCTTAGACCCATGCTGTATATATACACGGGCTTCAAGACCCTGGACTGGCCGCCGTAAATATACGACAGGCAGTCATCAACCAGTTAAAGAGGTTGCATACCTTAATTTATTTTTACAAAAATGTGAGGAATATGGCTGTAAGATATTTGGAGTAGTAGGGTTTTAATCTTGAGAAATCATAAGACAGAGCACTTTAAATCTACAGGATGCCTATGAAGTTTAATCAGCCATTGCAGAGCACTAGAGATTGGGGGGTGCTTTTAGCCACTTCAGCAATCCCTGTGAAAATGACTTTTAGGTGGCACTGAAGGGGAAAATCTCTGTCAGATTCTCTCCTACAATTCTTAGTGCCAAACAACTGTGAAAATAGGTAATAAACGCCTCCAACACCAGTTTGGGGTACTGTACAGTGATTTTTGATGGTGCAACAGTCATAGTGAATTCACGCACTACCGCAATCTCAATATTTCCCCATTGGGGAGAAGTTACAGGCAACTTACAAAGATCATATAATGATAATTGCAATACTTTTTACCCCACAGGGAAACATTAAGGTTTGATGACAGTCGCTGGGCCACTAAAAGTCACGTCTCAGACCTAGCCTTACTTTTCCCAGGCCTTTGTTAAGTCCCACTTTGTGGTTGAACTGAAAATCTGAGTAATCTGAAACAGACTGCTTGCTTAAGGTCAAATTGCCTTATTTAAAAGCCTGTGGTTGTTAGGCAGTTTATCCCTAGCACCAGACTGTCATACATGACTGAGCTGTTGACTGTGCTGATGACTGAACAGGAGATAAACAGCTTGGTGGCAGTCACACTATTCCATTCCCCATATCAGCCTCTTTCACACATAGTTTAGTTGGGACATTTTCAGAACTGCGCCACAAATCATAGCAAGAAGAAAAAATGGTCCAAGTACTAAAAAGATGTACATGATATTTTTAGGTGCATTTTTTGTTGCGTTTTTTGCATTGAAGTCAATAAGGAAAATCAACACAAAAACAGCACACCTAGAGCATGCAGTATTTAATAAAGCATTAAAGTTATGTTCACACTGCATAATTTAGAGGCTAAAAAAAAATAATACACATAAAAAACAAGTATTTTTTAAACTTTTTTTTTAATTAATACATGTATTTCTATGTGTTTTTGACACGTACTTTGATACATTTTTTTCATGGGTTTTTCCCTTCCCGTTAAATTCAATGGAATACACAATCCGTAAAAGGCGCCAAGAACTGACATGACTTTTTCTATACAACGCGTAATTTAGTTCCACACATGTAAGCAAAAAAAAAAAATGTGGCATATGCACTAAGAGCGCATTTTCCTATTGAAGTCGATGGGAAACTTTGACAGTTTTTATGAGTAATTTGACACTTAAAATGCACTGAAATACATGTTAGAAAAACCCAGTATGAACAGACCCTTAAAAAAACAACAAAAACACAATTTAAAAAGCTTTGTATAAATAGAAATTAATTTTAAACAGGACGTCCACTTTGAATTGCAGGCCTCCCTGCCAGAAACCAATCATGAGAGCAGATGGAGAAGCACTTATTATAAGATTATAGATCATTTACCGTGGCAAATCTAATTGATTAAAACATGCAGACACTAATGCCAGGAACATGTCCAGCAGGATCTACAAGGAACTTTTGTAAAAAAGAATTCCCTTCATAAATCTATCACTTGATTCTTCTGTAAAAAAGGGAAGAATGTATTTTAGCAGCAAGAAATGTTATGCGTTTGTGGACATAAAATATAAAAAAATCTTCCTTTAATCTAGTAGTGTGTACTTCACTGCTATCATTCAATCCTTGGCTTATATTTACATGGTTGATTTAACAATAATACCTTGGTAAAACTTTATCTTTAAAGCTATATACACTTCAAAAAATTATATATATATATATATATATATATATATATATATATATATATATATATATATATATATATATATATATATATTATTGCTTCAATGCTTCTAAAGTGAAAACTTAAGCAGCTTTTCAAATAGCTTTCAGAAAAAATATCAAACTGTTTTATTTATACAGCTCCAATGCAGTTCTATGTATCTCCATGGTTAGAGACTACAAACAAACCTTGTGTAGTCTGATCCTGCAGTCATGTGTTACTCCATATCCTCTTTGAAAGGCTATTTGCAATGTTGCTTCAATTTTTATTTTACAAGTGTTGCAATATATCTATCTATCTATCTATCTATATACATACGTAGGTACGTACACATATTTATTTATTAACATGAAAAGACACACTATTTATCCACGTTTTAACTATACACTACAAATGTTTAAATTGATTTCCATTGGTGACACAGCAGATGTCTAGGCGGTTCTGACCAGACTTGTGTCAGTATATCCTCGGATATGGACTCCACTGTTTCAGTAATGTGTCGTCTCAGGTCGTTCAGATCCTGTAACTGGGGGGGTAGATACACTGAGTCATTGATGTAGCCCCACAGAAAGAAGTCACAGGGGGTTAGATCTGGCAATTGTGGAGGCCAGCATAACATTGGTGAATCGTTGTTTCCGGCGCGGCCGATCCAACGTTCCGATAGAGTTTCATTCAGGTATTGGCGAACATCCAAATGGAAATGTGGAAGTGCAACATCCTGCTGATAGACTACATTTGGCAGATCTTCCTCTATCTGTGGCATAAGTCATTTATTTAACATGTCCAGGTAGGAGTGACAAGTGACAGTAACCTCGGCAAAAAAGAAGGGACTGTAGACTTTGCGCTGCTCATTGCACAGAACACGTTTACTTTGAGTGAGTCCCTCATAAGCTTGATTAGGGCACATCGTTTTTCTGAGCCCCAAATTCTAACTTTGTGGCGATTGACCTTTCCACTGAGGTGAAATGTAGCCTCACTGCTGAACACCAGCCTGTCAGCGAATTCGTCCTCTTCCAATCGGCCCTGCAAGTCAATGCAAAAGTCACAGCCTTTCGGTTTGTTGTCTGGTTTCATCTCCTGAAGAAGATGTAATCTATGTGTCTTACTACTAATTATGTTTTCATAAGATACGCCATACCGTGGGGTGTGGCGCCTGTAGTTCCATACTTGCTAGCCTGGTTGACTAGGACTACACTCATGAATGGCTCGAATCCTGTTCACTGTCTCTTCCGAAGTCTTTGGGTGGCCCAAACATTTCCCATGACATAAACACCCAGTGGTTTTGAATTGCTTCACGAAACTTTCTCTGCGGAGCACTTTTACCAAATTTTTTCTAAAAGTTTCGCTGTACTGTCACAACAGACCCCGTTCTTACAAATTCCAACACGCCGAAAGCTTTTTCTTGCTTCAATGTCACCATCTTATGTCACACTATGTAAGAACATTTCAAATTTGACTCTTGAAAAGGAAAGCTGTGCTGGGATTGGTTGCTATGGGCAACTAAACCAATTTTGCTTTGATTTTCAGTCACTGGCCATTTACCACTGATGTTAATTTAACTACAGGCCTTTACTTTTGCACCATCCTTTTTGAATCTCTTGAATATATATATCGGATCAGATTTACCTGGAAATTTGTATTGTCCTGTCTTTTTCATCTAGACTGAGATTGCAATAGAAGACTTTGTATTTTGATGGTATATGTCATCATCCTTACCTCCTGGGACCAAAACTCAGCAGATGGACATGCAATGGCAGAGTGGGTTTCCTACTAAGTGTGTGCATGCAAAGGCTGGTGTTATGAACATTTTATTTTGCATGTTACACTTCAGTTAAGGGTGTTACAGCCTCAACGTAATATTGAACTTTCCTCACTAGGGAGATTTAATTAACAATTGGTCAATTGACTGAACCTTTAAGAGCAAAAGGAGGTAATTGTGGGAATGCTGAAGAACAATTGTGCTTCAATAATTCTATCTTTGGACATTTCAAACCAGATTGACATATTGAGGAGAAATCAAGTTGAAGTAATTTTTATTCTTGCATAAGCCAATATTATAGAAACTTATATATAGTAATAGCATGCCTGTCTATAGCTGTCTACTGTTAATGATGTGACAGTAGGGACG